>NC_056733.1:1911939817-1912036928 GCF_019279795.1 Protopterus annectens
TCTTGGCACATCTGTTATGATTTTTGTCTGTGCTTTGTTCTATACAATCCTTCTTCATAATGTCTTGTGATTAGAAAAAAGGAAACTTCCTTTCAGTCCTTCTGTGTTCATCAGCATGGCCTCCATGTATAATGGCCTTCTGCATCTTGCTGTTTTTCATGTATAATGGCCTTCTGTATCCTGTTGCTTTGTAAGTATTATACCTTCGTGCCTCAGTTAAATCTTTCCTAATTTACTGACTAACCTGTTGTGTGGTACAGTGCTATGTACCTTGTAAAGGTAGAAATACAACCCTAACACCAACTTCCCATGTTTTGTGCATGAATAAAAATCAGATAGTAACCATTTGTTCCAGCACAGGCATCATTCAGGAGTTTATTTTACCAAATAATGAAAAAAGCCATACCATGTATCAAATAAAAATAGCTGAGGTTAGTGGGGTGTCACTTAGTCTGAATCTGGCTTTTATTAATAAAATATAATTCTGAAAAATGTGCATGCTAGAAGAGATTCTGGAGTTTAAAGTCTAAGTAGGCAATATCCACAGCATATTTGTAGTTTTAATATTCCAGCTCTCCAGACAGTTGTCTATGCTGCACTTGTCTGGCATATTTTTCATGATGAAGTTCCATATTTATTTGGTCCTGTGACCCACTTTCTTCTAGATATCCTACAATTTATTACTTCAGTTGTGGGTAAATGTTTTCCATATGGCTAAAGTCCAATTGGCAGTTACATAGTTTACAGCCTTTGTTTTAGTCCCATCTTGTGAACCAGAATCACATTTCCTTTTTCCATTTTTTATGAACCATACCCTCCTATCACGATTTGCTAAAAAGTTTACTAAGTGGCATTACCAATTACGTAAGAATCCCTAAGTTAGCTTGCAATCTGGATGAGATTCCAGCTAGTCAAGCTCTGCTCAAGGATGTTCAGGGCAGACGTCAGCAATTGTGAGGCACAGTATAGACCATTTTGGTTGGGACCTTGAGCTGACCACACCACCTACTACCCCTCCCCCATCCCAACCACTTTCTACCCATTCGTCTGCTTAATTAAAGAACTGTTCATATTAGGTATCAGGAGTGCATGCTATTACTGTATAATAAAATAATATATTTACTTTGTATCTTATGTTTTTTTAAAAACACAACACTAAGCAGATACTGCTACTTAGAAGTAAGTTCAGTTGAAACATGAAAATAGGAGCAAAGATTGTGACACACGGTCCATGCCCAATTACCCTAGGGTGGCAACACATCAGGACAACTGAGTGAGTATGGATAGGCTTGATGGTTGTGGGGAGTTGGGAGGCCAAAAAGAATAGGACAAATTTCTAAACTCAGTTATACATTCTTATGTCACAGTGCTCCTTTGTTCTTTCATGTCCTTTCAGTAACCTCCTGAAGCTGCTCTGAACTGTTACATGTTTTGCCCAGTTATTTCTCATACTTCCTTGCAGCCATAAAACTGTTGCGCTTCCACAGAATGATTAATCATCAGCATCTCAGATCTCTCATTAGAAATGGCATTTCTCGCACATAACTATTTCTGAAAGTTTATTAACTGAATTATGTTCTAAACCAGGAAAATGAACTAATGCTTGTAAACCATTTCCAGTTATAGCTCAGGCCATAATGGTAGCAGTAAAGATTACACGCAGAAGAACTTTATTATAGCCACTAAGAAGTATGTTTTGGCAATTGGGAAGAAATCAGAATGTCTTAAGAAAACTGCATGGATCTAGGGAGAATACACAAAACTCACACAATTTGTTCAGCTTTCTGAAACACACATCTTCCCAAAACACTTCCTCAATCCAGCTAAACCATTTTCTGTCTTTAAGTCTCGATTTGTCAGCCCTACCCCTATTTTGTCTATGCCTCTGAAACTAAAGTATTATTGTAATATCCTTATGAGTTAAACTGTTTTTCTTACTGCTTCCCTGCTTTAGCTAAGTAGAATATTTTTTCTATCTACTTCTGCCTTATTTCACTCAACATACGTAGTTTGTGCTTCACTTTTCTTTGACTATTTTGCTCCTATTTGCATATGCAGCAAGTGTTTCTCAGCAAGTTCAGACACAGAAACTGAAGAGATGGAGACAAGGAAATTATAAACTACCCATCTAGGCAAAGAAAACCTTGTGATGGCAAATATGAAAACTAAGGCCAAGAGCTCTGTATAAAAATGATGGCACAGTTATTAGAAATAATGTTATTGTGCAGCAATGGGTATTCTAGTAACTGTTTGCAAATTGTTTAAAGACAGAGGATGTCCTTACAGGGGAGGAGAGACAGGTAAATGCTATACTGAGAATACAAGATAAAGACAAATAATCTGATTCCACACAGCAGTGAAAATCAATATGTCCTTTATTGTAGTAGGTAAGCACTTTCTCGGAATAAAATCCACTTCATCAGACCAACAAAGATAGAATAGCAGCTACATTTTTAAACACTAAAACATCCAATCAAAAATCAGATAAAATGTGCATCATAGTTAACAGCCATGTGATAAAATACATCTGTAGAATATATAGATCGTTAAAAAATTGAATAAAACAGACTAAATTAACAATATGTTCTTAAAACTGGTAAATACAATAGTAAAAAATAATAAAAGATAGACTATTGAAATATACATGATAAAATATTAAAAGAGAGATCAATGCTTTAATGGCAGGAAGGGTTTCAGGGAAACTCTGTTGTTTAAACCAGGAGGTTTATCAGTTTGAAAGCACAAAATCCATTTCTGTTCACTAGATTCTGTTCTATTATTTATGTCACCTCCTCTCTTGGTACTATGCAGAATCTCTAGTACCATAAAGCTCAATTTATGTTCTTCACCCTCTTTAGCTACATGTAGTGATAGTGCGCTGGTTTCTTTAACATTCCTGAGGAAGAGGGAGAAAAGGACCTGCACCGATTGGCTAGACAGAGGGACCGAGCTGGGAAAGATGTGCAGCATGTAAGGGTGACAAAGGATAGTGAGGGAAATGTACTCACAAGTGAGGAGAGTGTCTTGAGCAGATGGAAAGAGTACTTTGAGGGGCTGATGAATGAAGAGAATGAGAGAAAGAGAAGGTTGGATGATATGGGGATAGTGAATCAGGAAGTGAAACAGATTAGCAAGGAGGAAGTAAGGACAGCTATGAAGATAATGAAGAATGGAAAGGCTGTTGGCCCAGATGACATACCTGTGGTAGCATGGAGGTGCTTACAAGAAATGGCAGTGGAGTCTTTAACCAGATTGCTTAATGAAATCTTGAAAAGTCAGAGGATGCCTGAAGAGTGGAGAAAAAGTGTTTTGGTACTTATCTTTAAGAATAAGGGTGATGCGCAGAGCTGTAGTAACTACAGAGGGATAAAACTGATCATTCACAGCTTGAAGTTATGGGAAAGAGTAGTGGAAGCTAGGTCAAAAAGGGAGGTGATGATTAGTGATCAGCAGTATGGTTTCATGCCGGGAAGGAGCACTACAGATGCAATGTTTGCTCTGAGAGTGTTGATGGAAAAATATAGAGAAGGTCAGAAGGAGATGCATTGTGTTTTTGTGGACTTAGAGAAAGTATATGACAGGGTGCCTAGAGAGGAGTTATGGTATTGTATGAGGAAGTCGGGAGTGGCAGAGAAGTATGTAAGAGTGGTACAGGATATGTACGAGGGTAGTGTGACAGTGGTGAGGTCTGCGGTGGGAGTGACGGATGCTTTTAAGGTGGAGGTGGGATTACATCAAGGATCAGCTGTGAGCCCTTTCTTAGTTGCAGTGGTGATGGATAGGTTGACAGATGAGATCAGACAGGAGGCCCCGTGGACTATGATGTTTGCAGATGACATTGTGATCTGTAGTGAGAGTAGGGATTGGGTTGAGGAGACCCTGGAGAGGTGGAATATGCTCTGGAGAGGAGAGGAATGAAGGCCAGCAGGACTAAGACAGAATATATTTGTATGTGAATGAGAGGGTGGATGGAGGAATGGTGAGGATGCAGGGAGTAGAGATGGTGAAGGTGGATGAGTTTAAATACTTGGGATCAACAGTTCAGAGTAATGGTGAGTGTGGAAGAGAGGTGAAGAGAGAGTACAGGCCGGGTGGAATGGGTGGAGAAGAGTGTCAGGAGTGATTTGTGACAGATGGGTATCAGTAAGGGGGAAAGAGATGGTCTACAAGAGGGTAGTGAGAGACCAGCTATGTTATATGGGTTAGAGACAGTGGCAATGACAAAAAGGCAGGAGTCAGAGCTGGACATAGCAGAGTTAAAGATTTTAAGATTTGCAATGGGTGTGACAAGGATGGACAGGATTAGGAATCAGTATATTAGAAGGTCAGCTCAGGTTGGACAGTTTGGAAACAAAGTCAGAGAGGTGAGATTGTGTTGGTTTGGACATGTGCTGAGGAGGGATGCTGGGTAAATTGGGAAAAAGATGCTAAGGATGGAGCTGCCAGGTAAGAGGAAAAGAGGAAGGCCTAAGATAAGGTTTATGGATGTGGTGAGAGAGGACATGCAGGTGGCTTGTGTGACAGAGCAAGATGCAGAGGACAGGAAGAAATGGAAACAGGTGATCCACTGTGGCGACCCCTAACAGGAACAGCCAAAAGAGAAGAAGAAGTGACCGTACAACACATGCATATTTTGCAGTTTGGTAGCATCAGAAACACATAGACACATCTTTTATTCAAGACATTGTGCATATTTTATAGAAATAGTTTAAAGAAAAGCCATTTATAATGGCTCAATGATCTACATGAAATATTAAGGTAAAACAGAAGGTGTAAGCATGTCTGAATATTCAACAGAGTTAAATAAACTGGCAGAGCAGTCCAGTTTAAAAAGGGACTTAACAGTCACTGAGAATGGTGCTGCACAATATATTTCACGAGAATATCAACAGACCTACAATAATTTACAGCAAGCAATTTTATCCTTATCGATATTATTTTAGATTCTAAAGAGCAAATCAAGAAAATATATATTTGGTGTAAACAAAACCAATTAAAGTTGTATTTGGAAATATCTAAATAATGAATCATCTTTAGGAAATGTTGTGCAATGTCTATTTCCAAACCACCTCCTGAATATGTTTAATTTCAAAACAGGCTAGTACAGCACATTCTGTTATCTTTAAATAAACAATATAATATAATGCAGACTACAGTCTGATTTTGGATAAACATGTTAACTGGAAAGGTGAAATGAAATATGAGATGAGTGTACTTTAAGTAGGATAATTAATTAAACACCTACCTAACAACATTTTAAGGAACATACTATGTTGTATATTTTTAGAAGCCAAATAAAGGCATGTTATAACTGTTAGTATATCTCTTATTTCATTATGGGATGCAATAATTTTGAAATATTGTGTTGGTAATTTTGTTATTGACGTTTACAAACAGTGTGTACTATGTGAGAAGAAAAGTACTACTCTTGCTAAATATCTTTGAGTGAAACAATTCAGAGAATTATAAAGCTTGCAAAGAGGCAGAAAAACTCTATAATAGTAAGAAATAAATTCAAACAATAGTGGTTTTATTTATATAAATTACAATATACAAAACTGATTTAAGAATCAAAATAAACAGAACATGCTGGAGGGATAGATTCCTGTCCCAGAGACTTCCCATGGAACAGACTACCTGTCTATGTAAAACAGAGCTCCTCATTAGCACTCTTCAAGAAAAATCTTGATGACTGGATGGGTAATAGGAAATTCACCCCGGGGATAACTTCTGTGGTTCTGCTTGACAAGGGCACAGGAAAATAATATTCTTTTGGGTGGCAAAAGTCAGGGTACCTTTTTGGCTAGCCTAGTACCTACCTATGAACCTATGAATCTATACAAAAGGGAAAGTGTTTATATATTTACAAGAACCTACTTTTAGGATCCCAGCTCTGCAAAATACTCCAACTCCACAAGAACAAGCTGGACTTCACAAAAAAACTCCTCATACAACCTGAAACACATCTTACAAGTCACATCAATTCTCATTTCCCTTAGAACCAAACTCCAGAGCAGTGGACATGCTTTCTCCTCTCAGGCACCTATTCTTTGGCAAGGTCTCCCAATCAATATTAAGGAAATCAACACTTATTCTAAATTCAGAATGCAAACCAA
Organism: Protopterus annectens; assembly: GCF_019279795.1. Lineage (NCBI taxonomy): Eukaryota > Metazoa > Chordata > Ceratodontiformes > Protopteridae > Protopterus > Protopterus annectens. The sequence continues at coordinate 1,911,945,934 of NC_056733.1, forward strand.
AGAGTAAGAAGGTCATACAGACAAACCAGTTGGTAAAATCTGCAAAAAAACCTAGCCAAGCTTGAGTTTTCATTGTGTGATACCTTAAATCTCCTGTAATAGAGGCCCATGGGATATATGCAAATCAAGTGCTTCTGCTATATGGCTTCTGAATGTACACGACTTTTTATATTTTCTTTTTAGGTCTTTATGGATACTTTCAGGCCAAAAAAGCCAAACCCCCTAGCTGTGGATATGCATGTTTTGGCCTTCTTATGACCTCATCAGCACAGCATAAGTCAACAGTTTGGCTATACTTCTGAAATACAGGTTATTTAAACCCAGCTATGTTCATAACCATTAAAATATCCCAACGCACATCAAATCCAAAGAGAAAAATGTCACACATACAACCCAATTAGTAAAAACTACAGGAAAAACCTAGCTAAGCTAGAGTTTTCACTGTGTGATACTTTAAGCCTCTTGTAATAAAGACTTGATGTCATTAAGGGGGTAATTTGCATATATCCCATGGACCTCTATTACAGGAGGCTATTTTTGCTTGTGAAATGATTTGTATTTCACCTGAGCTGAGCCTGAAATTCATCATTATTGATCAGTACACTACTCCGGTAAACAAATACAAATAAATAAATAAATTCAGGAAAACCATAATTTGTAAGGAGCAAGAAGCTATAAAAAGTATATCCAAAAAGTAAAACTGTGAATTTACATGAAGATGAATGTACAGAATATCCAGAATATTCTAGGATTGAAATCCCTCAAATGGTATACAGAGCTACTGCTGACCTGCTAGTTGTAACATAAAGCTTAAAATGAACAATTCTATGAAAAATAAATGCCTGTTTAGTTCTTCCTTAAATGTAAAAAAAAGTATAGGAAAGCTGGAGTCTAGACAATTTATAAGAAACACTAATACTTGAACAAATACATATTCATAAAATTCACCATAGCAGAGCTATAGGATGTATTACAGAAAAAGTTCTAAATGTGGAAATAAAAACCTATACCGGGCAGCAGTGTAAGCATTGTAGTGTTTGAGTTTGTAACAAAGGTCTTACTGTGATTTTCTTACACAGCGATGATGCCAAACTATAGTCAGACTTACACATTCTGCCAATCTTTCAAAAAAGTCTGATATGAAACCAGCACCTTATCTTGCTGAAACTGTGAATTGTCTCCTTTTAACCCCATGTTTTCTTTTCTTTGAGCAGTAGTTTTTGCTCACTCTTGACAGTAACATTGTCTTACCACTTTTTGGGACTGAATTTGGTTATTGCTTTCTTGGTGGGAAAAGTGCTATTGACATTGTGAATTCATAAGTGAGTTAACCATTAAGAACATTTTTTGTGGTTCATGACTATCCTGACTGATTGCACTAGGAAAAGACAAATATTATCATTAACAGCAGAAGACTGGTATGACAGGAGACTAGAGCAAGTCATTGTTATGAACAAAGTTGTAACAAAGAATTAGTAAATCCTGAGTGACCTACCTGTGTGCAACTTTGGCTTAGTTAATAGAAGCTTGGTAACATTTCGTCCACTAGTCTCTTCCAGCTCCCTAGATCTTTTATTGTTACTACAGCTCCTATCAGGAATGTGGGGGTGGGGATGGGGTTCTAATTCTGACACATTTGAAATAAAAACTTTCATGCCTCGGTTGAAAGGAATTATTCGCTTGTTAACGGTATATCTGTGAATGTTTATCCCTCAGATCCATCTTGAACTGCATTGAATTATTGAAGGTTGTACCACCTTGATCATCTTAGCAAGAATATGGCTATTTTTCATGCAAGGATCAGCTGGATTACTGTTGTCCAAGAAGAAGCAGCATCTTTATACCTGTCTGTTTCTATTGACCTTTCCTTTTTTGTCATTTTGCCTCTTGTATAAGATGGGACTATATCATTTCAGTCAGACCAATATTCAAAATGGTAAGTTTCTTTTCTGAAGACAGAGTATCCCTACAGACCATTGTGAAATAAAAGTATCTTCTGAATGCTACTCAATGTCCTCGAAGGATGAGAATGTGTATGGACTATTTATTCCCTTCTCATCTTTACCTTTGCTGTGCCTGTCTCTGCATAACTTTTTCATTATTTTTTTAAGAAACACTATTTTTCTCTGTCTACCTACCATTTATTATTTAGAGTAACAAAGACCAGCAGGACTGCCATGGCAACAAATTCCACTTTATTAAAACGTAAAAACAGAGGATAAGTGCTTTCGCATGTATAATCACGCTTCATCAGATCCTATAAAATACTGAGCAGTACACATCATTATATCCATTGGAGCAAACACAGTGTATCCAATCAGCATAATCCACAGTCAAGTAATAATAAATTGTCTCGTCTAACTGAACATGCATGTTTAAGGCTACATCCTTGTAGAACTGGTTTAATGCTGACACAGTTGTTCAAACCTGGATGCCTATGTGCTTGAAGCCTAAGTGTCCACCTTAGCTCCACCTGCTCTAAAAAAATTATTATTACCCCCCCTCCATAATTTTTTAGAGCAGGTGGAGCTAAGGTAGATACTTTGGCTTCAAGCATATAGGCATCCAGGTTTGAGCAACTGTATCAGCATTAAATTAATTGTACAAGGACGTAGCCTTAAACATGCACGTTCAGTTGGATGAACCAATTTATTATTAACTGACTGTGGATTGTGCTGATTGGATGCACTGTCTGTGGGATTCAGCAAATTTCCATGCAAGAATAACTTATTCTTGCACAGAAGGGACTGTTCCCCTGCAGCACAGCAGCCATGCATATGTATGAAGGCGCGCTGCCATGCTCTTAAACATACACAGTTCTGTGTATAAGCGCAGGGGGTGTGTCTGAGAGCAGTGCTCTCACAATACACATGCCCCCTGCACTCCATAATTGCCATACAGCAATGTAATGGTGGCGAGAGTGTATGCAAAATACCTCTTAGCCTCTTAGAGTGTAAGAAATCTGGAGTAAAGAAATAATAGTCTAGCTCACAGACTTAAGTTAATAGAATAACAAGTTATGCATTAGCATGAATGTGCTGAAGGGTATGAAGTGTAAAACACAAATGTTCGTCAGTAATTTCTAACTGCAATATTTAATGATTTGCCACTAATCCACCTGAAAGCCATGATTCTATGAAAAATGGACCAAAAATATAAGGCAAATATCTGGGCAGTGTTTGACAATCTGTACAATTGAGAGGCATGGCGGACACTGTGAGCGTCCATGGAGCATACCTCAAATGCAAAGCCTGCCATGTCATCACCATTGTAAAAGCACAGCCCCCCAGCAATAATGTCACAGAAATCAATGTGCATACCCCTAGAGTACAAAAATTAAACCCAACAGTTTAATTTTGTTTTTCCATGCGCAATAAGGTTTAAGCATAGCTGAGCAGGTATGCGCATCACGCAGCTCTGCTCAGCCTAGCTTACACATCATAAGGACCTAAATAAGAATATACTTTAAAACATGACAATGTGTAAATAGTGAAGTGGTTACAGTGTTCATGTTGCAAGTAGTTGTGCTCAGTTCTATCCCCAGTAAAACCAATTAATATTTTACATGTGAAAGGAGTACATAATTTTTTTTTTAATAATTAGGTAGTAAAGAACACATATTTGTTAACTAGAGTAGTGTAGTAGGTCCAGATGTGAGGTATGAGTGTAATAAAGTTGTGAAACCCCCATATAAACACAAGTGCCCCATACAGTATAGTCACACAAGAATAAATCTAAAAGTGCACATTGAGGGATGTCCGGGAAGGTATACAAATGTATAATTTGTCAGGAATGATGAATTAATCCCATATGGGTGGTAGTCCATAAAATAAAACATAAGCACTGCTAAGCATTGCACAGATATGCTAACTGGGTGTAAGCATTGTGTAAATATGAATGCTAAGCAATGACAAGCCCAAATAAGTGGATTTGTCCATTAGCAAGCAGTGCTGAACCTGCCTCTTTAAGCACTGACAACTTTAGCTAAGCAGGTTTGCCCGTAGCTTAGCTTAGCTCAGCATATTCAAAACCATCCAATCATGGCAAAGGGTGGGAAATCGGCCATATTTAAACCTCACAGGCGGGAATACAGCTCATAACTGGTTGTAGCTCCCCAATGTAGGCAGTAAGGCAGGTGTTGGATTTTTTGGGTGCACTTTTGGGTGCAGCATTGGAGCATACAGGAGTCCAAGGTCATGGTAGGACTCCTTGTAAAAAAACATGATGTGAGACTGCTACAGGACCAGTACCAGGGCTCCCATTACAAAACGGAGGCCTGGGAAAGTCTCACCCATGATCTCACCATTGCCACTGGTACCCCTCGGACTGGTGGGCAAGTCCAGCACCACTATGCTGACTTGAAGCGGAGGGAGAGGGAGCTTTTTGACCAGTCGGCCCAAGAAGCATGACAGAGGCGTGATGTCCCAGCAATGTGTAAGCATTCATAGTAATAACTATTTACCAAAGTCCAGCCTGTGTATGTGATGGATATGTTTGCATAAATGTTTCTCTATCTTCATTACAGCTCCAGCTGAGTGGGCTACAAACCAGGAAGCCCATGTCAGTAGCTTGCAAAGGCTGCATCGCTAGGCTGGTGAGTAACAATCTAGCTTGTAGTATTCATACCAAATAAATATAAAGGAGTAGAATGTCACCTGGCAGTATGAAAAATGGGTATGGTTTGTACTGAGTAAAGCAGACATTATTACAGTAATAGTCTCATATAGGCTATATATAAATAAAAATGTAACTGCCTGTCAATAAAATTCAAAACCCTGGACTGGTTGTATTTACTCTGGTATGGTATGACTTGAAATGTGTACAGGTTATGCATAGCAAATATAGCTCTGAAAGCATTAAACAATCAAGCCTCATCTGACAAAGTTAGTGCCTGTATAATAGACGGGATATACTGATATTAAAAATGTCATGCACCAAGATATGATATCTGAATAGTAATGTTGTGTTAACCAGTGTTTTTCACACTGTGCTATGTCAAAAAGTATGTATAGGAATGTATGTATAAGAATGTTGTAATTATAAGGTCAGATAGTACAACAAAGAGACAATGAGAAAAAAATCATTCAAGAAAGAAACAGCAGTTTCTCAATAGCTCCTTCTAATGAAACACACACACTTGTTATATTTTTAGCAGAAACAACCATAGTTCGAATCCCAGGAGTAGTAATAAGCTGTATGCATAATTTCAACTAAGATTTTTTGAAAATGTGTAGCAACAGTCAGGTAGTGTTAAAAAACATTCCCTCCACAGGTCTTTCATGTAAGAGAAGGTATAAAGTAGCTATAAGAAGGCTGTAGTTATACTGTGTCCAACACCCATGGTCCAACTCAAAGGCTGCAAATGAAAGCAAGATAAGTACATACACCAAGTGGTCTCCCCAAGAAATATTCAAAAGTGTCATGATGTCACAGCTACTTGTCCCTGCTAACAACAACCAGGATGACTAATAGAAGTAAAGGCAGAGTGTGTCAGTAGCAGACACACACACACACACTCACACACACACACACACACACACACACACACACACACACACACACACACACACACACACACACACACACACACACACACACACACACACACTGTGAGCCCACATATGTAATCCTGACTATGTGAATATGGGTAGAAACAGTCATATAGTATTAACAAACATTCCCTCCACAGGTTTTCCAGGTAAGAAAAAATATAAAGTAGCTATAAGAAGGATGCAATTATACTGTGTACAAACATACCACTGCCCAACCCAACTCCATAGTTGTTGTAATAATATCCATAGAGTAATGATTAGAGCAATGATCATTAAAGCTGTGACCACTGCAAGACTCTACATTTGTTAACTGACATATCTCTCTTTCTCTCTTTCTCCCCCACCTTATCTTCACCAGTAATCTAAGCACATAAATAAATGGGTATGTTTTCCACCAAACCTACTGTTGGGACATGTGTCATGTTGTTCTACAAATGTTGAAATGTATTCCAATTAATGTTCCCAGTTCATATACTATCAATGGAGGCCAGTTGCTATCAATGTAACCTGCATGCTGGTGCAATGCCTACTGTTTTTCCATATAGGCATGTATTCTATTTGCTATACAAATATTCCAAATCTGTTGTTTTGTGTTAATGGGAATACTCATGCATGCCGTTATAACTAATCCTGGAATGTGTTTACCATTACTAACCAACATATGTTCTAAAATTGCAACACCATAGCATGTCAGGGAATGCCAATCCCAGAGGATCTGCCTCTCCCACCTCATCTGGCCGTGGTACCAGGTCCCAGCACATCTGGGACCCACCCCGGGACCACCTCATCCTCTGGTCCTGCACCACCTTCAGGTAGAACAGCCTCAGGGGATGGGGTTCATTCCCTCCCCCTGGGCACAGACAGGATCCTGTCACCCGAAGCCAGGTCTGGGGTCTGGTGTGTAGCGAACTCCACAAGGATTACCAAACACCCCTTGTCATCCAAGGTGTTTACCCCCCGATATGTGTCATATACCGCCTCTGTATGCTGTCTTGTCTGTCCTCCTACCCAACCTACCTCTCCAAATATACCTACTATCCTTCCCCAACATCCCACTCTCACCTTAAAAAAAGGGCAATCTGTTCCCCAAAAAAATGTTGCCCCATACATAGCTATCCATTTCACACGTGTCCACTGGACACATGTAATCTTGTCTAATTGGCTTTACAACACATTATTGTTGTCCTCACCCCTCTCTCTCTGGGGTTTGAGTGTCTAAATGTACCTCCAAATTCACTATATATATGCACAGCTGTTGCTGTAGAAGAAGTGGACAGCTATGTACCTTCCCTACATCCATTGTGCATACACCTACCTATCATGCATGTTGTTTTACCCTCTTTGTGCCCCCTTTTTCAACATTTTATATCACCGCTTTTTTCTTTTCTTTAAAAGTAATTAGCATGGGGTAAGTAGGAGTAAGCAGTAGTAAGCAGGACTAAGACTGTTTGTGCAGTGCTAAGCAATACCTACACAGATTAAGCACTTTTAAGGTTAACTGTCTGTAAGCATATTTAACCGGAAGTTAGCATTGCTTACCACCGAGCAAACCCACTTGCAACTGCTTAAAAGTGCCTTAATCACTCTGTATCCAACAGCTCTTGTTCTGCCCAGCAACAAAATAATCAGCCCTAGTAGTGTTGAACCCAGGACTCTGAACACCATAGCCACAGCAGGTTACCACTAAGCCATCTGAGCTGTAGATATCACTATATATATAACTAACCCAATCTCCATGATGCACACATATTCCTCAACCTGCATATCACCCAGTCTCTACCCCTTCAATAATAGTATGCTCTTCACCTACAAACTCCTACCTAACCCCCAAAACACTGCTCACATCTATATTATCCACATCCCCATACAGCTTACATCCCATAGATTACATATCAAGCAACTCAAATATCTCTTCTTCCATCTCATCTCTATCCTTCTCTCTGGTGACATTCACCCAAACCCTGGCCCTTCTCCTCCACACATCTCAACCTCCAAATCCCATCCTCCTCCCACAACTGGTAAACCCTTCCGTTCCTCAGCTCTAAATGCTCAGAGTATATGCAACAAAATTCCTAATCTCCATGCCTAGCTTCTCCATAATCAACCCGATATTCTGGCCATCTCAGAAACCTGGCTCAAACCCCATATAAAAGACTCTGAACTAACACCACCCAACTAATCCATAATTAGGAAAGATAGAACACATAAAAAAGGAGGGGGAGTCGCTCTCCTCTACTCATCATCCCACTTAGTTACCCCCTATACCAAACCTATTCCCAAATTTGGCAAGGCAGAACTAATTCCAGCCCTACTTCACATAAACAAATATAAACATATATGCATGGTCTCTCTTTATATCCCTCCTGGAGACAATATCTCATCCCATGAAGATATTCTCTCCTGGTTCTCTAACAACATCACTAATGAAACTATAGTCCTGGGTGATGTTAATATTAACTGGTCAATAATTCAATCTCCTACAAACTCACTTAATATAAACTTGTACAACTTCACTCAGCTTATTAACTCAACAACTATGCCTACCAAGAACTTCCTTACTGGAATCACCCTGGACTGGATTCTAGTTTCTCATCCACATACCATCTCTGATAGTGGCACTCTGCCTGACCTATTAGCTGACCACTTGCCCATTTTTGCCCACCATCTTCATTCCTCCATACAACTAATGCATACCTACACCTTCACTCACTGTCTAAAAATCTTTAATCCTAGCACATTCTCGAATGCACTAAAAATTAACTGGAACCCACTAAAAACCCTTCCTTTAGAAAATGCTGTTACCTACTTTAACTCAACTTTTCTCAACTTGCTTGATTCCTTTGCCCCTCTGAAAACAAAATGCATAAGAAGCAACCCTGTCCTGTACATTGGCTAACCAAATATACCTTACTAGCCATGCGATTCCAGGATAAAGCCTGGAAATGTTACTCCAGAAATAAAACTACCACCTTAATGAATTCAAAACACTTAGTTAAAAGTAAAAAAAAACTTATTATCTCAGACCACAAAGCCTACTTCTCTACACTCCAAACCAACCATAACACCAACCCCAAAAACTTCTGAATCCTGGCAAAAATAAAACTCCTGCCCTGATCCAGATGCCTCTGACTTGGACTTAGCCACCCAATTTAACACTTTCTTTATTGATTCCATAACTAAATTACATCATCCTTCACTTCCCATTTGGCTTCTCCACCCTTATTTCCATCTATCCATCCCTCCCCTAGCATCTCCTGATCCCAACCTCCTCCTTTCTCCTTCAACTCCATTCCTACAGCCACCATAAAAAACTTCTACTTACATTGAAACCCGTTTTCAATGCTCTTGATGATATACCCTCATACTTCTTAAAAGTTGCCACAGAAGGCATAGCTCTTCCCATCTGCATTCTTATAAATCGATCTATTGCTGAATGTCAAGTTCCCCAGCTCTGGAAAAAGGCATTTATTATTCCACTCTATAAAGGTGGTAATAACAATAATAACACAAACGTTCGACCTATCACTATCTTATCCCCCATTTCTAAACTTCTTGAAAAATGCATCCATCTACAACTTCTACCTTACCTCATAAACAACCAACTTCTAACCCCTACTCAACATGATTTTAGACCTGGCCACAGCACTACCACAGCTCTCCTCTCCTTCCTAGAAACAGATAATAAGGCCTGTGACACTGGCCACATTGTGTCCACTCTCCTCCTTGACCTCTCTAAGACATTTGACACTATCTCATAACCTTCTTCTCACTAAACTCTCCAAACTAAATCTATCCCACTCCTCTAATAACTGAATTACCAATTACCTTTCAAACAGGCAATAAGCAGTCAGATGGAAAAAAAAAACACCTTCCCTTTTCTCAATACTCCCACAGGTGTCCACCAGGGTTCAATTTTAGGCCCCCTTCTATTCAATATATTCATAAACAATTTCTACCAAGCCATCTTAAATGCCAACCTTGTCCAATATGCTGACGATTCAACAATAATCCATTCTTCCTCTTCTATGCCCAGCCTAGTTACATTAACCCAAGATGCCTTCTCCTCCACTGAGCAATGGATGATGGACAACCATCTAGAACTCAATGCTATTAAAACTAAACTCATGATATTTACTGCTTCCAAAACCACCACCCTAGATAAAACCTCATTCTCAGTCACCAGTCAAAATAATACTCCTCTTGAAATAGTCTCTAATGATAACTACTAGGAGTCCTAATCGATGAGCAGCTAAAGTTTGATAACCATCTACAAGTAAATATCAAAAAAGCTCACAAAAAATAGGCATGCTTTACCGCCACAACCATTACATCTCTCCCTCCACTAGGCTCACCCTCTCCAACACTTACCATATCCCATCCCTCCTATACGGTGCCTCTATCCTTACTAACCTGCAACCCTCCCTCAAGACTAAACTCTCCTCTTGTTATAATAAAATAACAAAATTTGCAACCGGCCATAGATCCACTTCCCATCACTGCACTGCCCTACACCAACTGAATTGGCTTCAGCTGTCCAATTACTTCATCTATATTCAACTTGTCAAAGCACACAAACTTATTTTCACCCCCTCTCTCTGTCCCTCTCTTGCCACCACCTTTAAAATGTACCAACCAAATAGACTTTTGAGATCTAATTCCCAAAATCTAATTGAACTGCATAAACCTGCCCATCCACAAGGCAAACATCTAATGTCATTCTCTCTAGCACGCCATTGGAATTCCCTCCCATCTATCAACCACACCACGAACAGCCTCTCTTCATTCAAAACCTTACTTCACACACACCTAACTTTACTATGGGAATGCACCCCACAAAATCTCCCTACACTATAGCTACTCTCTATAAGCTATAATTCATAATAACCTCCCATTGTTTTGTACCCCTAATAAACTCTAGGAATTAGCATAACTCTTAGAATGGTACAATTCAGTAGCCTAGAAATTAACTGCATGAATTAGCTTAGCATAACTTTTAAAACATTTAGACTGTTTCTGTTATTGCATTGTGCTAATATGTTAAACTGTTAAAAACATTGTTTGTAAATATTACTCTTATTGCATTCTACTAATATGTGCACTCTACTAATCTGTCTTTTTTCTATTTGTTTAATTTTGCTTCATTTGTGCACATTACATTTCTCTAATAACATACTCTTATGTTAAATCTATAATTTGAAATTTTCTGGAGCTTTTCTCCCCAGGACTCCATTGAAAATGGGCTCTTTGTGGCCCAATGGCCTCTTCTGGCAAACAAACTATGAATAAATAATAAATAAATAATTAAATAAATATTTATACACACACACATGCATATATATATATATATATATATATATATATATATATATATATATATATATATATATATATAAATATATACATACATATATATATATATATATATATATATATATATATATATATATATATATATATATATATATATATATATATATATATGTATGGGTATTGGATGTTTGCTTGAATGAGCAAACGTCCGAAACCCAAACAGCTGGGCATACTTGCGCAAAAGTGCTTTTCACTGAAGAAGCACTTTTGCATACGTGTGCCTGTTGCCGAGGCCGTACTACAGTGCGGATAAGGGAAAATTCCCTTTTCCCCGCTGTAGTGCAGTATCAGAGGGAGAATATTAAAGTAGGAGGATGTGGGGGGCACAGCCCCCTACATGGGGGGTGCAGGGGTGCAACCCCCCCTGCTAAAACGTTAATGAAGTGGGTTTTGTAACACGCTTTAACGCAAGCGCTTTTTTGATTATTATGGATTCAGATGTTTGCTCATTCGAGCAAACGTCTTAGATCCATATATGTGTGTGTGTGTGTATATATATATATATATATATATATATATATATATATATATATATATATATATATATATATATACATTTAGATATATATATAAAGAGAGTATATATAGAGAGCGCACAGAAAATCAAACAGCCAGTAATCCTAGAGTTGCCACCTTTTCAAATGGCCAGAGTCAGTTTCTTTTCTGGAAATGAGAATCATTGCATTAAAACATATACCCACACTCAGTGCAAATGACATAACACCTCACATTTTGTATACATATAAATGTTTATCTGTGTACTATTTAAGTTGTTTATGCCATTTCTTATAGCAGTTAGGTGTTTGAAATACAAAATAACTGATTTATACAACTATCAAAGAAAACATATGATACATTCTTGGTCATACCATCTCAGGACATTTGCCATTTGTCAGTTTTTATCAGCAGGACACAACTGCACAAAGAGGGTTTGTCCCTTGCAAAGAGGGACAAGTGGTAACCCAAAGTAATCCACAAAAAAAATAAGATACTCTGCAGTCTTGGCCAAAGCCTTCAAGTAGTACATCAGTTAAAAACACACTTGCCTTGAACACAAGAATCAGTCAACACTTAATTACAAATTTAGTTCAACAGCCTCCAATTACACTCCACAGTTAACCCCCTGGGGGGAAGTACAAATGTTACAATGTAAATGTTTCCTTTACATAACAATGCTTCACTTCTAACTGCACTATCACACTGACAAACAGAACTGTGTGCAAAACAGTAAGCTCTAACCCACCACTGTCCCCATGGTGAAATGTATGAAAATGTACAGCCATATACCTTTATGATTCTTATTAGTAATATCCGTTACATGTTCTAACAGCCTATGTTAAAAACATGTAATACCCCTCTCCCATAAAATGTCCTACAAGGGCATATAACAGCATTCTCTATACACTGACCTCTTGACTGTACAGAGTCATACATGTTGTCCAGCTGTAGCCCTCATATTTATGGCCCCTACCCCACAACATGTGTGGGAGTCCACAACATCACTTGGATGATAGCAGGGATGCCAGCACTAAATAATGATAGACCATACCTATCAACCTCTTACTGCATGACATCTGGACAAAGCCTGGCATATAAGTGGAGGACAGAGGCCAAAACAGAGGGCCATATTTGAAATATTGCTGTTATACACTGTGAAAGTTGCTGGTGTTACAGGATTGGTTGCAACATACCCTTTCTGGGAAATATGACATCAGAAACACAAATAGATGTTGCCATGTACTAATAGCAATCAACAGGAGAATGCCACTGATTTGTCAAGGATAACACCTGTCTGGGGAACAGACAAATCATAGCAGTCAAGCCTCTGTCCATTATGTGGCTAGCCCCACAGCTGAGAGCTATGCAGACTGCAATCCATGAAAAACTAGCATGTACACACACAAACCCTGTAAAACTAGAAGTATTCAAAGTATATAACAACAATACTCACACTCTGTCCCTAGGTCTGGAACCTTATACAAACATATAGTTGGCCTGTGTCCACAAGTCTTGTTGTAAGAGGTATTCCTACCTGCTGCCTGTAACACTGCTGCCCATACACATGAAGGATGTCTTCCATACAGACAAGGTAAAGGGACAATGCCCACATGAAGTAGTCAGTTATAGTAGTGGGTTGCTATGACATTGACTATTGTAAGAACTACACAGCTGCTCTGCATGCAATTAGCAAGTGGGGAACACCAATTGGTGCAGAGGCCATCACCTGCTCATGAGCATCACCTATAAAAGCCATGCTGCAACCTATTCAAACCAGCTCAATCCCTGTAGTGCAGAGAGAGAGAGAGAGAGAGAGAGAAACAAACAAACAAACAAACAAACAAAACAAGAAAGACATAAACCTAAACCGGAACATGGAAGAGAGCATAAAAATAAAAGAGGTATATGAAACATGTAAGCATATAATTGAATGTAGTACTTGGGCTGTAATAATGGGGTAGATGATTCTGAAAGAATTATATATGCCAACAAGACTTGGTGTAATGATGTCCTGCTGAACAGCTGCTATGGACATACCATCTGGCTCTGTCTGCAGTGGGCCATACCTGTCAACTGTACAGATATTCACAGAATGTCAAGATTTACCCATCATAGATTTTGGTCTGTTCCTCCTAACAGCTATATGTTTCTGGCAAATAGCTGAGGATAGAAGTCATGAAGTAATGACAAACACTTGAGTTTCATACTCCACATCTTTCAGAACAGTCATGGTAATGCAAAATGTATTATGCTACAAACTTCATAAGTTTGTAACAGGCATATTTAAGATCTGTCCTTATTTATCCCCCATAATTTTAGGCTTTGTCCAGATGTGATGCTCTAAGAGGTGGAGAGGTAGGATCACAGCTGAGGAGCCTGACTCACCCTGGGAAAGGACAGCTCACATATGGCAATTACTAGAGTGTCTGTCAAACAGTCATGAATGTGCTACTGCTATGCCAGTTAATGGGATGTTGTCCATATCCATATGTTACCTGTGAATATGAGTATTATACATGTTTGCATTGTAAATCTAAGATACCTATATAGGGCATGTGCATAGTAAAGTACTGTTGCAGATGTGTATGTTAAACTGCATGTGATATATTGAATCAATAACATTCAACTGTACAGTGTTCTGCCAGACAATAGTCACAGTTGTGACTGATATCTGTCGTCACAGACACATATACTTTCTTAATGTTAGCTATATTAATACGTTATCAGTATTGATTTCCCTGTTGTCATCCATTGATGTGGGCCATTGTCCAGAAGTCCTGGTATAACAGGTTGAAAAGTATGATTGAGCTGCAAGACTATAAATACAGTGTGCTATACTGACATAGAACACAAATGTATACCAGGTATCCCCTGAGCATGTGTATGTATACGTATGTTCAGCTGAAAGGCACAAAAGTAATAACATGGGTTACAAGCAGTCTGGAAATAGGTTGTGCGTGTTGCACATGTGTGTAATATCAGTGTCACTGCATACAACAGAAATAAATGTGTACAGCTACTGGTTGTTGTATTGCCATGACACTGATATGGGTACTACTGCAGGTATGACTATCAGGTAGTAATCAGAGAAGTGTACAACCGTGTTATGAGCCACTGTCCATTGCTACCACTAACAGCTATATCAACACCCATATACATTGGATATCTAATGTGTACACACCCCTGTTGGAATGCCAGGTTTGTGTGCTGTATGCCAATGAGACCACAGCATATAATTTCAAAATGTTTCTCACACCCAATGTGACCCATAACCTGTACAATTCTATTGAAAAAGAAACAAAGCTGTTTCAAGGAAGGTGAGAAACCATTGTCAAGTGAAGATGTGTCATGATGTTAGAGTACAAACCAAGACAAATGGATGTTGTAATCATCTCAGAAGGTGATTACACAACATATCAGTTTAAGGGTGTGCACACATTCATCTGGCTTACTGTACTGAGTATTATTTCCCATATGTTTTCACAGAAGAAATTATGTTTTCAATTGAATTGAGCAGGCTATAGGTCACATTACAGGTGGGGAATTGTGTTGAAATGAGTTTTTGTGGGGTCATGTTGCAATTGCACAAATACCAGGCATTGCAACAGGGGTGTGTACACTTTATATCCACTGTAGCTATATGGAATCAGCAGTACTTGACCTGTAAAACCAGCCTCCATAAAGGATAGAGTGATCCCCCTTGGTGGACAGCAGCAATACACAAAGCATGTAATAGGTTGCTATAGTGGCTCTACATGGACACATAGGTGCAGACCACAACTTGGAAGCAAGTCCACCTCTATCTGATCAAGCATGTAGGCTCACAGGTGACTTCCTGTAAGGCTCAATATGACTATAAATCAGACATATCCACACCACCAAGGCCAATTGCAACAATGTTTTCACATATGTAGTCAGTCTCAGGGGCAGTAACACAATTCAACCTGTACTGGAGGTAAAGCACACCTCATACACACATGCCATGGATACAGGCAACCTGCATCAGACAGGTTAGGTGGGAACAGTGCCATTCTGTCCACACCATTTGTACAGGGGGATATGCACATCAACCATACTCTTGGCCTCATCAATGGTGAGCATATACATAATGCCTACTATTAACAACAGCAAGTATCCATGGGGCATGAGAACATCACAGTTTGCCTCCTACATGAACTCAGGCATGTGGTCACAGCTCCATCACACACTACAGTCAAACACAGACTTGCCACCATCCACACAGCATCCACATAGAAGATGGCTACTGTCATCCCTCTACACAGAAATGAATGGAGAATAGAGGATTATGCAATTAAGTGTCCAACACTGGGGGTACGAGACAGGTCAGGGCCAGGAGTATAATGCAAGATGCCAAAGCCATGATAGATTACAGTGTTATGGTATATTCTGGATTATTTGCAAGTAACATCCACTGTTGATGTGCAAGTGGACTACCATATGACATCCTGTGACCCTTTTTCCTGTTTATGTCTTCAGGGTAATATGCAACACCCATGGCTGCCAGCATTCAGCAACACAGAGAATGACACCATAATACAGTATGTGATACAGCATTATGCCATGTTATTCAGCTGCAGAGCCCAGGATCTGCAGGAAAAGACCCCCCTGTAGAACAAGCTCATGCACAGGGTAAACGATGTTGGCCTGCACAGCCAAAATTATGAGTAGGTACGGGATCATTGCACTGACCTCATCCGCGACACCTGTCAGCAGGCTGCTGCCATTGCGAGGGACCAGCTAGCCACAGGTTGGAGTCAAGCCATCCAGCCCCCACTGACACACATTGAGGATCTCCTCACCAGCCTTGTGGCACCTGCCCCACCAGACAAGCCATGAAGCCAAAGACAGCATTGTGGAGGTGGGTGACACCCACACAGTGGATGAGGGGCATGCAGGTAAGGCCCCAGTGCACATTACTAGAACACTGTTGCTTATCCATTTTTATCTGTATAGTATCTACATGCATATGTCAGATAAGATAGTCTGTTGCGGAGGTTTAGTAATGCACAGATGTGCACAACTATGTTGATGGCCTGCATAATCCTTAGTATTAGGGTTTGTACTGTTGATGTGCTGAAATGCTGCTTCCACCCTGTACCAATGCCACAGGAGTGGCTACTGGCATTACTTCTGTCCCACAACTATTTAGGTCCCTCTGGTATGCAACTGGGACAGCAGCCTGTAGCTGGTGAGTATGGAGTTGTTTTCTTCAGGTTTGCCAATATACAGGCCATGATAAGGCCATGCTATTTGCCATGCACACATTTAACACACCTACCCATAATGCATGCTGTACATGTTCAGTTTTGTTGGTGTTAACTGCACTGCATCACACTGGTCACCATGGTGGCATATCTGAAGGGTATGTAAGATCCATTAAGTATACCTCACAACCTGTCAGTGCAAGATGTCTGGGCAGAGATAAACAATATGGTGGGACAAATGGCCTACAGTAGGGACATGTATGAAGCATTACCCTTATACAGTGGATACAACAGTGTATACACCACTATTACAATGGCAACTGTTCCTGATATATACAACGGCAGACCACAATAACACATTCCACACCTTTCACAACCTGTAATGTGATCCTAACATGAGCAATGAATGAGTAGTATAAATCCTATTCTAGGACAACAAATATGGGGTATACAAACCTTACAAAACACTGGAAGCATATGTGTGCACACACTCCAAATAATATATTCTGGAGGCAGCTTGTGATGTAGTGACAGCATTCACTCTACTTGAGTACACACCTGCCATCAAGTACAGGGCCTCAATTTCACACCAAGTAATGGTCTGCTGTCCAAGAAGAATGTTCATGATATTTACCCAGTTGCCTGCAACAGAGGCAGCCATGGCTTGCAAATATTTTACAAAGCATGAAATGGATCCCATATCTGAAAGGTAGCAGTCAGGAATAGGAAAACTAACCTTACCTCACCATTGCATATACCATGGCAAACAGTGCAGACAGTGATCTATAGGTGTATTAAATATGGGACAACAGTGATGTAGAAAAGAAACAGATGCCTATCCAAAAGAGATGACAAAGCATGTTGCAAACTGGTCAGGGCGGCTGCCCAGAGACATGCAGCAGCACTGAGAGAGTTGCAGGAATGTCTAGCAAGTACTGTCTGTGCAGTACCTGTGTTGACAATTGCATGGATTCTGCATAAGTGTGGCCTATGGGTTAGGGTAATTAGACGGAAGATTTGTCCAACATGAAACATCATCCAGGGCTCTGTACAGGTAGCAAAAAGCATAAACATCAAGTCTCCCAAAGGAATTGTTGCAATGTGTAATGCTGTCATGAGACCAAGGCTCAAACCTACAGACAGTATTCATAAAGATATGTGTGGTGCAAAAGCAACACCTTACTTCACCTCAGGGTCACCATCCCCAGCTTTTAGCTTGCTGGTGCCAGTACACCTTTAGGGTTGCTGTTCATTAGCTGGAACTGGGCCTGTAGACATGGAGGGGGGAATTTGGAACACTGCAAAATAACACTCATGTGAGGCCCACAGTTGTCAAGCATCTACAATAAGGCTAAGGATGGGGAGGGGTGTCAGCTTCAAGCACAACAGTGAAATGAATCATACATCCATTCAGCATCTCCAAGACTAACACATTTGTTTGATACTGCATGTCATTGCACAGGTCATATGTCACATATCAGGTGTGTGTAATGTTATCAAATGCAGTAGTGTGGCCCATTTGCATATCATAGAAGAGGCTGGCATGTCAACAGGGGTGTGTACACTCCTCATATCTACATTAAGCTTTGAAGGTTGTCTGTGTAACCAGATTTTATTGCACATACATGCACTGCTGATGATGAGATCTGCAAATCAAAGGTCAGGCATTAATTATTGACATCAGTCCTCATATCATCCCAGTTATGTGTCAGACAAACACATAGGGGCTGTGAGCAACAGAGCAAACATAACTGCCACACATATACATATTCAGCAATGGTCTGTACACTTGTGAGTTATGGTGCACAGTACATGCCAGTGTGTTGTACAGGTGCACAGCAATAATGTGTACATGGGTGCAGTGTGTTCCAGGGGAAGAAGCATCACCTACTAACACAACTCATGCATCACAGAGATGTAAACTGTTGGTAACAAGGATTAAGAATGGCTGCAATGCATGCTGTCGAGTGCCATATGTTATGCATGTCAACTGTTGGGTAATGAGAGGTCTGTGTAATATCTTTGTGCCAGCTCACCTGTAAGTGTGTGTGTGTGTGTGTGTGTGTGTGTGTGTGTGTGTGTGTGTGTAGAAGTGAACCATAATGTACAGGTCTTAATTTAAATTTATTGTCTGCCCCTCACAGGTGGCGATGTAGGTCAGGGTGCCTCCTGCAAGCAAACTGATGTTAGTGTCCATACAGACTCTGACAATGATGATAGGCATTGTGAGGCACAGGCAGGGTTGTCAGGAGATGAATCTGTGCCATTGGTTGGCATCCCACTTTTATCCACCCCATCCCAGCACACAGTCACAATGCCCACACATATCCCATCACCATTGGCTATAGATGAGGGACAGTTGGTGGGTGGTGGCATGGGACAGGAAAGTGTGGTGACTATGGCAAGTGTGGCTGTACACAGTAGACATAGCCAGATAACCGGCAAGGTCTCACCCAAGCAGATGGACGGGGTGCTCATAGGAGGGCTGCTGGCCATCATGCCCCTGGCAGAAGTGCCACAGCAGGTGTCACCATACGCATGTTTCAGGCCATCATGGAGGCACAGGCATGTATGGAACATTACACCAGAGATAGTCTGAGGCTCCAGAGGGCTAATCTTCCTGCTGTATGTGACTACATCCATGATCATGCAGATGCCCACCACTATTTTGCAGAGGTCATGGATAGATGGTTGGGTGAGATGGTGGGAATCCTCGACCATGTGGTGTCTGTGGTAAAGCATGTGGTAGGAGCAGGGTGTAGGCCATGTGGACTTAAGTCAGCAATACCAACAGGTGGAGGTCTACATGGACGTACAACATCTCGCTCCCGCTCCCGTAGTGGCAGTACCAGCATCACCACTGCAGGGGGGTGCCGTCCACACCACAAAGCAGCAGGCATGCACGTGGTCCTGGTCAGTCCCAACAGGGGTGTGGATACAGCAGACTAATGTCATCATCAGGGTAGAGTACCATATCTGGACTTCTGGCTGGTGGTGCCCATGAAACCCTGGCAGAGCCATTCCCTGTGTCCATGGCCAGACACCGTGATCTGTACACCCTGCCATGTACATTCCACAGCTGTCCAAAATACCCCTGTGTAGGGCAGCCACATGGCAGAACTTTGTGCATCCATACACACGCACACATCACCATCAGAGCTTGGGCACCTCCATACTTACACACACCATGTCTGCACAGGCTGTTGAAACACAAAGCAAAGGACTTCCGACAACACCGACACCAGCAAAGCAAAAATCCTTAACGCAATTTATTCTTTTTAAAAACAAAAGACGTTTTCGCTACTGGCCCGTAGCTTCATCAGAGGTGAATACAAACAATTGGTATGGTAAGAAAGCAAGCCTTTTAACAAGGATACACTCTGATTATAGGAAGTGACGACATTTTTTAAAATTTATTAACAAATTATTGCCACCTTCCTCTACGTTACTTTTAAGTAAGAAAGATCTACTGGAAAACATATTTCCAAACATTAAAAAATATATATTTTCGAACATTAAAAAATGACACCCAATGAACTATAATTAAAAAATCATAAATGAATAACTTTTAACCAACAGTAAATTGCTACCTTTCATTGTCGCTATTGTGAATAGGCTACTTAGACAAGTGAGCAAATTCATAATGTAATACTGGTGTTATTCGTGTTATAACCATTAGGACTAATATAATCCAACTTGAAAGGACACCCGTATGTAAATTTTACATTGGTTTAACCTAAACTACACTCCAAAAAATAGTGTAACTTATTTTTTAAAACTAAAAATCCCAACGTTCATATAAAAACTATATACTCATTTTAAAAAATTCCATTAACACATATAAGCATTTTTTTTTAAAAATTGAGTATACACATATTTATTTCAATGACACTACCTTAAATAACTACGTAGTTTTAATACTGGAGAAATGTTACAACTCTCATTTAGACCGGGAAGCTTGAACGCATCCAAAGTGAGTTGCCATTCAAGCTCCCGGTTTTCTAAAATAAGAGATGTTGGACCTCCCCTGATGTCAACTGGGACATGATCAATTCCCATAAACAAAAACGAATGTCCAGGATATGCACTAGTATGTTTTGCTAGTGCATTATCTTCTTTGTTTTTCCTGATTGCGTAGGTATGTTCATATATTCTCTCACGGACCTTTCGGTCCGTTTTACCTACGTAAAACGCTGTGCAACACTCACAGAAGGCAATGTATACCACTGAAATAGTCTGGCAATTGATTTTATGCTGAATTTTGTATTTTTTATTTCTAATTTTAAATGTGTTTCCAACTTTTATGTATTTACAATAGTTGCAAGCTTCACATTTAAATGTTCCTTTTTGTCTACAAAGTAAGTCACTATTGGCTCTCCTTTGTAGAATCTCTTTTAAATTACTTGCTCTCCTGTAAATAATATTGGGGCGGGAACCTAATTTTTCCAAAAGCAAAGGTGATTCAGAAATAATTTGCCAGTTTTTTAGTATTATCGACCTAATCACATCTGAATTGATGTTAAATGTTGTAACAAAACTTAAATTGTAAGATGGTACGTTCTGCTCCTCTACATTCAATACCTCTACTGTTTCAACATTCAAGCTTGCCAAGTTTTTCATTTGACTTAAGATAGGAGAACTTTGGTTTAGTAGAGGTTTGTAAAAACCATCTATTCTTTTTTGACTAACTTCCTGTATTAGGTCATCGACCAGGTTAACAGGGTAACCCCGATTCACAAATAACTGTTTAAGAAAGAAACATTCTTTTGTGAAGTCGACAAAAGTACTACACATCCTACCAGCTCTAACTAGTTGACTTTTGACTATTGACCTTTTCTGTCTGAATGGATGTAAGCTTGAAAAGTGTAAAAAGGAATTGACATACGTGGGTTTCCTATAGACTGTTGATGTTATTACAAATTTGTATGTAAAATTTAAAAATTGTGTTGTTCCATTAATTGTATCCACAAAATGACCTGCCCAACGTGCATCTTCACGTACAAGTATGAAGATGTCGTCAAGAAACCTAGTATAGAAAGTGATGTTTTTTATCAAATCGGTGTTATTAAACAAAAAATGTTTTTCCCGGTATGCTACGAAAAGGTTTGCTACACTGGCTCTGCAAGGGGAGCCCATAGCTACACCTTGTTCCTGCAAAAAAAACTTTTTATCAAACATGAAAAAGTTAGAAGTCAACACAATATCAAGCGTTTCTGTAACTAAATCTATTTCAGGTGTAGGTGCTCCTAATTCTTTCAACAATAATCCTATCCATTCCACTGCCTCCAAATGTGGAATGGAAGTATACAGATCAATAACGTCAATAGTCAAGAAGTTATTAAATTCATCAAAAGGAATGTCATTGATGTTATTAAGAAAAGTCCAGGAATCTTTACAAATTCCTGGAACACCCCTGATGTAATTCATCAGTATGTTATTAATCAACTGTGAGCAATGGTAGGTGATAGAAGACCGTGCATCTATCAAGGCCCTCATAGGTGGATCCTGCACATTTTTATGTATCTTAGGGATCCCAAACATTACTGGCACTTTAGATGGAACTATGTCAATGTAATTGTAGGTATTTAAGTTTATTTTACCTTCCGAAAAGAGATCCCTAAAATATGACCTAGTACGCCTTTGTGCGGTATTAACCTCACTTAAGGATACCGGTTTATATGCAGGACTCTCAAGGGTAGTCTTCATTTTGTCTATGTATTGGAACTCATCAAATACTGCTACGCCCCCACCCTTGTCTGGTTTAATGAACCTGACCGGAAGGTCAGTAAGGTAGCGCAGACCCATTTGTTGTTCCTTGGTGATGTTAAATTTAATATTTTTATGCTTTTTGGACTCTGAAAAAGCATGTCTTAAGTCCATTTCACAAATGGTTTCAAATAAGTGTAAATCATTATGTATGGGGGGATTGAAAACACTGGGCATCTTTAAGTCTCTAGTACCTTGGTTTTCCGCGTCGCCATACAATAGTTTTAAATTAAGCTTACGCGTGAAACATTTCAAATCAATAATAGTCTTAGCTATGTTCCCTGAAGTACTAGGTATAAAGGTGTAACCCAATGCTAATAAATCCACCATTTCATTGTTAATATCAACACTGGAAAAATTATATACACTAAAGTCCTCCTTTCTGTTTTTCACTATCTTAGGAAATACGTCTTCTTGGGCAGTGTCACAATCAACGCAAGAGCCTACTGTCATCTGTTCCTGTTGTTGAAAGATGGTTTCCTGCGGTTGCGTTGGCCTAAAAAACCACCCTTATTGTTGGCTTTATAACCAACAGAGTAGTTTTGATTAGATTTCAGTCTGTTACTACGTCTAGGTCCCTGATAGGTTTCATTGATTTGTTCCACTTGGGTGATGTCTGTCCCATTATTAGTTTCGTCAATGTCAAGGCAAAAATTATCCTCTTCTCTAATGGTCGTAGTATTAGTGTTACCTTCAGAAACAGTCAAATGTGGAAAGGCTTTTCCTTGTTGGTAGGCTTGTCTGTCTCTGAGCAATTTTTTATTTTTATTGCTCTTAAGCTTAGACATCAAAGCGTCTATGCTCACAAAAATACGTTCGTAATCGTATTTGAATTGCAAAAAAGCAGTATTGATTTTGATGACATTGTCCAAGATGTTAATTTCATCAGTTAAAAGTTTTAATATGTAAAGAATAGTGTTTGACGATAGTGTTTAATAACTGCACACCTTGTTCCTGGAAAAGGGTTCTCAAATCATTGTAGAAATCAACATTAGTTAGAAGTCCTGATGGAGAAAAATTGTTCCTAAGCCCCTTTGGAACAAGATTTTCCGCTATACATTGTTGGAAATAAGCAGATTCAAGCTGTAATTTTCTCAGCTTCAAAACTTTTTTGTCCAACAATTTTAAATTCTCTGTTAAATCAGCACTAGGAAGACCTAAATTGCCAGTATTAGACTTCTCAGAGTTCGTATTATTATTGGTTTCAAACATAAAGGCACCTACATTCCCCATCCATTCTGATAAAGAGAACGTAGCATTAAATGTAGGATTACCTGTGTTAGAATGCCTCGAAGTTGTCGCTATTCCTGTATGACCGTGAGTATCAGCATTAGGATCATTACCGTCAACTTGAGTACGCTGTCTTGGTTGTAAAACAGGAGCCCTATCAGAACACCGGCTGGTATCAACGCCTGTGTTCGGGACATTCAATTCAGGTGTACAAAACGGTAGACCCACTGGGATACTCGGCGTCATGCTTACTGACCCAGAGAAGACCCTTCCTGAGTTCGAGTCATTTTCAACGCCTAAATTCAGGTTGTTGAATTCGGGTGCTCGGTACGGTTGACCCGCTGGAATGGTAGACGTACCACTTCCTGTTGCAGATCTCAATAACGTACCAAATGCTGGCAAGTTAAACCCAGCGTTCGATTTGTCCTGTTGAATCAAGTCCATTCGGACGTTCAAAAGGTCGATCTTTCTTGACAAGTTGGCCAACAAATGAGCGATGTCCAAGTGTAAACCAATGTAAAATTTACATACGGGTGTCCTTACAAGTTGGATTATATTAGTCCTAATGGTTATGACACGAATAACACCAGTATTACATTATGAATTTGCTCACTTGTCTAAGTAGCCTATTCACAATAGCGACAATGAAAGGTAGCAATTTACTGTTGGTTAAAAGTTATTCATTTATGATTTTTTAATTATAGTTCATTGGGTGTCATTTTTTAATGTTCGAAAATATATATTTTTTAATGTTTGGAAATATGTTTTCCAGTAGATCTTTCTTACTTAAAAGTAACGTAGAGGAAGGTGGCAATAATTTGTTAATAAATTTTAAAAAATGTCGTCACTTCCTATAATCAGAGTGTATCCTTGTTAAAAGGCTTGCTTTCTTACCATACCAATTGTTTGTATTCACCTCTGATGAAGCTACGGGCCAGTAGCGTAAAACGCTTTTGTTTTAAAAGAATAAATTGCGTTAAGGATTTTTGCTTTGCTGGTGTCGGTGTTGTCGGAAGTCCTTTGCTTTGTGTTTCAACAGTTTGTTTTCGTTATTTTTGTTGGATATTTGGTCTGAATTAATGGCATCGGACTCTCCTTCTCCACCTGACACACCTAACATTTTTGCGACTACCGCAGACAGTAACAACACTGAAAATGTGGACATCGCTCATTTGTTGGCCAACTTGTCAAGAAAGATCGACCTTTTGAACGTCCGAATGGACTTGATTCAACAGGACAAATCGAACGCTGGGTTTAACTTGCCAGCATTTGGTACGTTATTGAGATCTGCAACAGGAAGTGGTACGTCTACCATTCCAGCGGGTCAACCGTACCGAGCACCCGAATTCAACAACCTGAATTTAGGCGTTGAAAATGACTCGAACTCAGGAAGGGTCTTCTCTGGGTCAGTAAGCGTGACGCCGAGTATCCCAGTGGGTCTACCGTTTTGTACACCTGAATTGAATGTCCCGAACACAGGCGTTGATACCAGCCGGTGTTCTGATAGGGCTCCTGTTTTACAACCAAGACAGCGTACTCAAGTTGACGGTAATGATCCTAATGCTGATACTCACGGTCATACAGGAATGGCGACAACTTCGAGGCATTCTAACACAGGTAATCCTACATTTAATGCTACGTTCTCTTTATCAGAATGGATGGGGAATGTAGGTGCCTTTATGTTTGAAACCAATAATAATACGAACTCTGAGAAGTCTAATACTGGCAATTTAGGTCTTCCTAGTGCTGATTTAACAGAGAATTTAAAATTGTTGGACAAAAAAGTTTTGAAGCTGAAAAAATTACAGCTTGAATCCGCTTATTTCCAACAATGTATAGCGGAAAATCTTGTTCCAAAGGGGCTTAGGAACAATTTTTCTCCATCAGGACTTCTAACTAATGTTGATTTCTACAATGATTTGAGAACCCTTTTCCAGGAACAAGGTGTGCAGTTATTAAACACTATCGTCAAACACTATTCTTTACATATTAAAACTTTAACTGATGAAATTAACATCTTGGACAATGTCATCAAAATCAATACTGCTTTTTTGCAATTCAAATACGATTAACGTATTTTTGTGAGCATAGACGCTTTGATGTCTAAGCTTAAGAGCAATAAAATAAAAAATTGCTCAGAGACAGACAAGCCTACCAACAAGGAAAAGCCTTTCCACATTTGACTGTTTCTGAAGGTAACACTAATACTACGACCATTAGAGAAGAGGATAATTTTTGCCTTGACATTGACAAAACTAATAATGGGACAGACATCACCCAAGTGGAACAAATCAATGAAACCTATCAGGGACCTAGACGTAGTAACAGACTGAAATCTAATCAAAACTACTCTGTTGGTTATAAAGCCAACAATAAGGGTGTTTTTTTAGGCCAACGCAACCGCAGGAAACCATCTTTCAACAACAGGAACAGATGACAGTAGGCTCTTGCGTTGATTGTGACACTGCCCAAGAAGACGTATTTCCTAAGATAGTGAAAAACAGAAAGGAGGACTTTAGTGTATATAATTTTTCCAGTGTTGATATTAACAATGAAATGGTGGATTTATTAGCATTGGGTTACACCTTTATACCTAGTACTTCAGGGAACATAGCTAAGACTATTATTGATTTGAAATGTTTCACGCGTAAGCTTAATTTAAAACTATTGTATGGCGACGCGGAAAACCAAGGTACTAGAGACTTAAAGATGCCCAGTGTTTTCAATCCCCCCATACATAATGATTTACACTTATTTGAAACCATTTGTGAAATGGACTTAAGACATGCTTTTTCAGAGTCCAAAAAGCATAAAAATATTAAATTTAACATCACCAAGGAACAACAAATGGGTCTGCGCTACCTTACTGACCTTCCGGTCAGGTTCATTAAACCAGACAAGGGTGGGGGCGTAGCAGTATTTGATGAGTTCCAATACATAGACAAAAATGAAGACTACCCTTGAGAGTCCTGCATACAAACCGGTATCCTTAAGTGAGGTTAATACCGCACAAAGGCGTACTAGGTCATATTTTAGGGATCTCTTTTTGGAAGGTAAAATAGACTTAAATACCTACAATTACATTGACATAGTTCCATCTAAAGTGCCAGTAATGTTTGGGATCCCTAAGATACATAAAAATGTGCAGGATCCACCTATGAGGGCCTTGATAGATGCACGGTCTTCTATCACCTACCATTGCTCACAGTTGATTGATAACATACTGATGAATTACATCAGGGGTGTTCCAGGAATTTGTAAAGATTCCTGGACTTTTCTTAATAACATCAATGACATTCCTTTTGATGAATTTAATAACTTCTTGACTATTGACGTTATTGATCTGTATACTTCCATTCCACATTTGGAGGCAGTGGAATGGATAGGATTATTGTTGAAAGAATTAGGAGCACCTACACCTGAAATAGATTTAGTTACAGAAATGCTTGATATTGTGTTGACTTCTAACTTTTTCATGTTTGATAAAAAGTTTTTTTTGCAGGAACAAGGTGTAGCTATGGGCTGAGCCAGTGTAGCGAACCTTTTCGTAGCATACTGGGAAAAACATTTTTTGTTTAATAACACCGATTTGATAAAAAACATCACTTTCTATACTAGGTTTCTTGACGACATCTTCATACTTGTACGTGAAGATGCACGTTGGGCAGGTCATTTTGTGGATACAATTAATGGAACAACACAATTTTTAAATTTTACATACAAATTTTCCACAAAAGAAATTGACTACTTAGACGTAAAATTAGAGAAAGACCTAGAGAAGAAAGTAATAACATCAACAGTCTATAGGAAACCCACGTATGTCAATTCCTTTTTACACTTTTCAAGCTTACATCCATTCAGACAGAAAAGGTCAATAGTCAAAAGTCAACTAGTTAGAGCTGGTAGGATGTGTAGTACTTTTGTCGACTTCACAAAAGAATGTTTCTTTCTTAAACAGTTATTTGTGAATCGGGGTTACCCTGTTAACCTGGTCGATGACCTAATACAGGAAGTTAGTCAAAAAAGAATAGATGGTTTTTACAAACCTCTACTAAACCAAAGTTCTCCTATCTTAAGTCAAATGAAAAACTTGGCAAGCTTGAATGTTGAAACAGTAGAGGTATTGAATGTAGAGGAGCAGAACGTACCATCTTACAATTTAAGTTTTGTTACAACATTTAACATCGATTCAGATGTGATTAGGTCGATAATACTAAAAAACTGGCAAATTATTTCTGAATCACCTTTGCTTTTGGAAAAATTAGGTTCCCGCCCCAATATTATTTACAGGAGAGCAAGTAATTTAAAAGAGATTCTACAAAGGAGAGCCAATAGTGACTTACTTTGTAGACAAAGGAACATTTAAATGTGAAGCTTGCAACTATTGTAAATACATAAAAGTTGGAAACACATTTAAAATTAGAAATAAAAAATACAAAATTTAGCATAAAATCAATTGCCAGACTATTTCAGTGGTATACATTGCCTTCTGTGAGTATTGCACAGCGTTTACGGTAAAACGGACCGAAAGGTCCGTGAGAGAATATATGAACATACCTACGCAATCAGGAAAAACAAAGAAGATAATGCACTAGCAAAACATACTAGTGCATATCCTGGGCATTCGTTTTTGTTTATGGGAATTGATCATGTCCCAGTTGACATCAGGGGAGGTCCAACATCTCTTATTTTAGAAAACCGGGAGCTTGAATGGCAACTCACTTTGGATGCGTTCAAGCTTCCCGGTCTAAATGAGAGTTGTAACATTTCTCCAGTATTAAAACTGCGTAGTTATTTAAGGTAGTGTCATTGAAATAAATATGTGTATACTCAATTTTTAAAAAAAATGCTTATATGTTTTAATGGAATTTTTTAAAATGAGTATATAGTTCTTATATGAACGTTGGGATTTTTAGTTTTAAAAAATAAGTTACACTATTTTTTGGAGTGTAGTTTAGGTTAAACCAATGTAAAATTTACATACGGGTGTCCTTACAAGTTGGATTATATTAGTCCTAATGGTTATGACACGAATAACACCAGTATTACATTATGAATTTGCTCACTTGTCTAAGTAGCCTATTCACAATAGCGACAATGAAAGGTAGCAATTTACTGTTGGTTAAAAGTTATTCATTTATGATTTTTTAATTATAGTTCATTGGGTGTCATTTTTTAATGTTCAAAATATATATTTTTAATGTTTGGAAATATGTTTTCCAGTAGATCTTTCTTACTTAAAAGTAACGAGAGGAAGGTGGCAATAATTTGTTAATAAATTTTAAAAATGTCGTCACTTCCTATAATCAGAGTGTATCCTTGTTAAAAGGCTTGCTTTCTTACCATACCAATTGTTTGTATTCACCTCTGATGAAGCTACGGGCCAGTAGCGAAAACGTCTTTTGTTTTTAAAAAGAATAAATTGCGTTAAGGATTTTTGCTTTGCTGGTGTCGGTGTTGTCGGAAGTCCTTTGCTTTGTGTTTCAACAGTTTGTTTTCGTTATTTTTGTTGGATATTTGGTCTGAATTAATGGCATCGGACTCTCCTTCTCCACCTGACACACCTAACATTTTTGCGACTACCGCAGACAGTAACAACACTGAAAATGTGGACATCGCTCATTTGTTGGCCAACTTGTCAAGAAAGATCGACCTTTTGAACGTCCGAATGGACTTGATTCAACAGGACAAATCGAACGCTGGGTTTAACTTGCCAGCATTTGGTACGTTATTGAGATCTGCAACAGGAAGTGGTACGTCTACCATTCCAGCGGGTCAACCGTACCGAGCACCCGAATTCAACAACCTGAATTTAGGCGTTGAAAATGACTCGAACTCAGGAAGGGTCTTCTCTGGGTCAGTAAGCGTGACGCCGAGTATCCCAGTGGGTCTACCGTTTTGTACACCTGAATTGAATGTCCCGAACACAGGCGTTGATACCAGCCGGTGTTCTGATAGGGCTCCTGTTTTACAACCAAGACAGCGTACTCAAGTTGACGGTAATGATCCTAATGCTGATACTCACGGTCATACAGGAATGGCGACAACTTCGAGGCATTCTAACACAGGTAATCCTACATTTAATGCTACGTTCTCTTTATCAGAATGGATGGGGAATGTAGGTGCCTTTATGTTTGAAACCAATAATAATACGAACTCTGAGAAGTCTAATACTGGCAATTTAGGTCTTCCTAGTGCTGATTTAACAGAGAATTTAAAATTGTTGGACAAAAAAGTTTTGAAGCTGAGAAAATTACAGCTTGAATCCGCTTATTTCCAACAATGTATAGCGGAAAATCTTGTTCCAAAGGGGCTTAGGAACAATTTTTCTCCATCAGGACTTCTAACTAATGTTGATTTCTACAATGATTTGAGAACCCTTTTCCAGGAACAAGGTGTGCAGTTATTAAACACTATCGTCAAACACTATTCTTTACATATTAAAACTTTAACTGATGAAATTAATATCTTGGACAATGTCATCAAAATCAATACTGCTTTTTTGCAATTCAAATACGATTACGAACGTATTTTTGTGAGCATAGACGCTTTGATGTCTAAGCTTAAGAGCAATAAAAATAAAAAATTGCTCAGAGACAGACAAGCCTACCAACAAGGAAAAGCCTTTCCACATTTGACTGTTTCTGAAGGTAACACTAATACTACGACCATTAGAGAAGAGGATAATTTTTGCCTTGACATTGACAAAACTAATAATGGGACAGACATCACCCAAGTGGAACAAATCAATGAAACCTATCAGGGACCTAGACGTAGTAACAGACTGAAATCTAATCAAAACTACTCTGTTGGTTATAAAGCCAACAATAAGGGTGTTTTTTTAGGCCAACGCAACCGCAGGAAACCATCTTTCAACAACAGGAACAGATGACAGTAGGCTCTTGCGTTGATTGTGACACTGCCCAAGAAGACGATTTCCTAAGATAGTGAAAAACAGAAAGGAGGACTTTAGTGTATATAATTTTTCCAGTGTTGATATTAACAATGAAATGGTGGATTTATTAGCATTGGGTTACACCTTTATACCTAGTACTTCAGGGAACATAGCTAAGACTATTACTGATTTGAAATGTTTCACGCGTAAGCTTAATTTAAAACTATTGTATGGCGACGCGGAAAACCAAGGTACTAGAGACTTAAAGATGCCCAGTGTTTTCAATCCCCCCATACATAATGATTTACACTTATTTGAAACCATTTGTGAAATGGACTTAAGACATGCTTTTTCAGAGTCCAAAAAGCATAAAAATATTAAATTTAACATCACCAAGGAACAACAAATGGGTCTGCGCTACCTTACTGACCTTCCGGTCAGATTCATTAAACCAGACAAGGGTGGGGGCGTAGCAGTATTTGATGAGTTCCAATACATAGACAAAATGAAGACTACCCTTGAGAGTCCTGCATACAAACCGGTATCCTTAAGTGAGGTTAATACCGCACAAAGGCGTACTAGGTCATATTTTAGGGATCTCTTTTTGGAAGGTAAAATAGACTTAAATACCTACAATTACATTGACATAGTTCCATCTAAAGTGCCAGTAATGTTTGGGATCCCTAAGATACATAAAAATGTGCAGGATCCACCTATGAGGGCCTTGATAGATGCACGATCTTCTATCACCTACCATTGCTCACAGTTGATTGATAACATACTGATGAATTACATCAGGGGTGTTCCAGGAATTTGTAAAGATTCCTGGACTTTTCTTAATAACATCAATGACATTCCTTTTGATGAATTTAATAACTTCTTGACTATTGACGTTATTGATCTGTATACTTCCATTCCACATTTGGAGGCAGTGGAATGGATAGGATTATTGTTGAAAGAATTAGGAGCACCTACACCTGAAATAGATTTAGTTACAGAAATGCTTGATATTGTGTTGACGTCTAACTTTTTCATGTTTGATAAAAAGTTTTTTTTGCAGGAACAAGGTGTAGCTATGGGCTCCCCTTGCGGAGCCAGTGTAGCGAACCTTTTCGTAGCATACTGGGAAAAACATTTTTTGTTTAATAACACCGATTTGATAAAAAACATCACTTTCTATACTAGGTTTCTTGACGACATCTTCATACTTGTACGTGAAGATGCATGTTGGGCAGGTCATTTTGTGGATACAATTAATGGAACAACACAATTTTTAAATTTTACATACAAATTTTCCACAAAAGAAATTGACTACTTAGACGTAAAATTAGAGAAAGACCTAGAGAAGAAAGTAATAACATCAACAGTCTATAGGAAACCCACGTATGTCAATTCCTTTTTACACTTTTCAAGCTTACATCCATTCAGACAGAAAAGGTCAATAGTCAAAAGTCAACTAGTTAGAGCTGGTAGGATGTGTAGTACTTTTGTCGACTTCACAAAAGAATGTTTCTTTCTTAAACAGTTATTTGTGAATCGAGGTTACCCTGTTAACCTGGTCGATGACCTAATACAGGAAGTTAGTCAAAAAAGAATAGATGGTTTTTACAAACCTCTACTAAACCAAAGTTCTCCTATATTAAGTCAAATGAAAAACTTGGCAAGCTTGAATGTTGAAACAGTAGAGGTATTGAATGTAGAGGAGCAGAACGTACCATCTTACAATTTAAGTTTTGTTACAACATTTAACATCGATTCAGATGTGATTAGGTCGATAATACTAAAA
This sequence comes from Protopterus annectens, assembly GCF_019279795.1. NCBI lineage: Eukaryota > Metazoa > Chordata > Ceratodontiformes > Protopteridae > Protopterus > Protopterus annectens. The sequence continues at coordinate 1,911,978,256 of NC_056733.1, forward strand.
AACTGGCAAATTATTTCTGAATCACCTTTGCTTTTGGAAAAATTAGGTTCCCGCCCCAATATTATTTACAGGAGAGCAAGTAATTTAAAAGAGATTCTACAAAGGAGAGCCAATAGTGACTTACTTTGTAGACAAAAAGGAACATTTAAATGTGAAGCTTGCAACTATTGTAAATACATAAAAGTTGGAAACACATTTAAAATTAGAAATAAAAAATACAAAATTTAGCATAAAATCAATTGCCAGACTATTTCAGTGGTATACATTGCCTTCTGTGAGTATTGCACAGCGTTTTACGTAGGTAAAACAGACCGAAAGGTCCGTGAGAGAATATATGAACATACCTACGCAATCAGGAAAAACAAAGAAGATAATGCACTAGCAAAACATACTAGTGCATATCCTGGACATTCGTTTTTGTTTATGGGAATTGATCATGTCCCAGTTGACATCAGGGGAGGTCCAACATCTCCTATTTTAGAAAACCGGGAGCTTGAATGGCAACTCACTTTGGATGCGTTCAAGCTTCCCGGTCTAAATGAGAGTTGTAACATTTCTCCAGTATTAAAACTACGTAGTTATTTAAGGTAGTGTCATTGAAATAAATATGTGTATACTCAATTTTTAAAAAAAATGCTTATATGTGTTAATGGAATTTTTTAAAATGAGTATATAGTTCTTATATGAACGTTGGGATTTTTAGTTTTAAAAAATAAGTTACACTATTTTTTGGAGTGTAGTTTAGGTTAAACCAATGTAAAATTTACATACGGGTGTCCTTACAAGTTGGATTATATTAGTCCTAATGGTTATGACACGAATAACACCAGTATTACATTATGAATTTGCTCACTTGTCTAAGTAGCCTATTCACAATAGCGACAATGAAAGGTAGCAATTTACTGTTGGTTAAAAGTTATTCATTTATGATTTTTTAATTATAGTTCATTGGGTGTCATTTTTTAATGTTCGAAAATATATATTTTTTAATGTTTGGAAATATGTTTTCCAGTAGATCTTTCTTACTTAAAAGTAACGTAGAGGAAGGTGGCAATAATTTGTTAATAAATTTTAAAAAATGTCGTCACTTCCTATAATCAGAGTGTATCCTTGTTAAAAGGCTTGCTTTCTTACCATACCAATTGTTTGTATTCACCTCTGATGAAGCTACGGGCCAGTAGCGAAAACGTCTTTTGTTTTTAAAAAGAATAAATTGCGTTAAGGATTTTTGCTTTGCTGGTGTCGGTGTTGTCGGAAGTCCTTTGCTTTGTGTTTCAACAGTTTGTTTTCGTTATTTTTGTTGGATATTTATGTCTGCACAGGCCATATAATAAACAATCCCCTAACCCACACACATGATGCCAACCAAATGGCTCAGCCTAGGCCTCTGGCAAACCCACATCACAGCCTGTGCATGTGATGATACCTGTGCCACATCCCTGTCATCTATACCATCGATGCAGGGACATGCTAATATGGTTCTGATAGACAGGGTGAATGCATTACACTTTAACAATTTAATGCTGTTTAAAGTGTTGTCAGCTGGAATGTTTAATGCTTACATGTCAGGGTGTGTAGCTGTCCAGCCATGATGCATTATTTCTGTTATTAACACTGACTGAATGTGGTCTCCATAATGTATAGTGTTTGTGTTCTAGGTGTCTGTATGTCAGGAGGATGTTGGTCTGCTGTCCTTTCCTACAAGGGGTGTGACACTGTGGTAACACATTGACTGTGTCATATCCCAGGTACAACTGAAGACAAGTAACAGGTCTGTATAACAGTTATTGCATGTGCCACATGGCTGATAGGTCTGAGGGGTGTATACAGGTGAGTGCATGGTGGCTGATGTAAGCAGCTCTTCTACAGTGGACAATGGTAAGTGTGCTGGGTGACAGACACCAAATGTTTGTGAATAACACACACGCAGATGCTTTTGTGTTGATGCAACACACAGAGAATACTGTTCACATGGATGTACTTCTATTTGCAGAGAACTCATTTTGGCCTATGTAATTCCACCAAGACCAAATTGCCAAAATATCACATGACTAAATAATCAGTCCACCAGATTTCATTTCAATGAAAATAATACTGCCAGGGTATATACCCTTTTCTCCAATGTAGTGCAATCCTAGAGTTGGTATAAATAGTTGTGCTGGTGTGGGGGGCACAGCCCCCCACTCGGAGGGTGTGGGATGGAGTAGAAGCACACATAGTGTGACTAACAACTACTTAATCTCTTAACATAAACTGGACAGTATAATAGCACACTAAGCGGGGGGATACGCACAACAATCCACCCAATGTGGGTGGCTGTGCCCACAATAACCACCCCCAACTATATATACTAACTCAAGTATCCCTGTACAGCTGCTGGACAGTGGGGAAAGGGGCATTTACACATCCATTACTGGTTTTGATGGAATGAATTTCCACAAGATGATTGCTTTTCAATGTTATCTTTTGCCAGTTAGTTCTCGGATAAAATGATCTCCTGGGAAATATTTTTTTCTGCAAATTGAAGTGGATCCCTTCACATACACACACACCTTTTTGGCAATACTGAGATTAGAACTCCTACCTAGGTACTTATTGCTACTAGTGTGCTCTGCCTTAATTGCACACACCACACAGCTTGTAGTGTGAGGTGTGTCCCGAGCTTCCTGTAAAGTGAACATCACCAGGCCTTGTACAGTATGGTAATGGGGGATGTACTGGGTGTTACTGGACAGTACATAGTATAACATACTGACATATACACATTGACAAATACATACAGTCATAGACATATTTGACAGGCCTGGGTTCAGCAGTGCTGACTACTTTGTCAGTGAATTCATAGTGTTACAGAGTTTTTGCACACAGCACATGCATTATTGGGCTGAAGAGTGTCATCAGTTACCTGTATGGTTGATGGTGACAGCGGTCCTCATACAGTAGACCTTGGGACATGTACTGGGAGTACCATGGTGTAAAGACAGTATACCCAGCACCCCCACCCCACATTGGATATAGTACTCACTGAAACCCATGATAATGCTCTGACATACCCACAATCACACATTTACCAGGACTGCAATACAAACCCTTGTCCATCTAATTATTGCTACTACAGGGATATCCATTTATTGCACATGCCACAGGGATAGTAGGGTGAAGGTTTTGTCATGGCTCTTCTAATGTGAGCAACATCACCATCCCTTATTATGTATGGCAATGTTTAGTGTATTTGGAGAATGAGGCCTCAGAATCCTGTCTCCTACATATATGCACACTCACACATACACTTGCACATGCATGCATGCATGCACACACACACACACACACACACACACACACACACACACACACACACACACACACACACACACACACACACACACACACATACTCACATTTGCCAGGACTCAGAGGGTAACCCACACCTATCTACCCATTTTAGAACAGTGCTATGCTAGTACTGCAAACTGCAGATAGCCCATAATGTGAAGACTGTCACAAGATAAATTTAATGTGAATTACAACAGTAGCCCTTTCTAAGTATAGCAATGAGGGGTGTAGTGGGTGAGAAGGCCCTCAGAGTATTTTCAACTACAAGTTTACAAACACACAGACATTGTTATACTCAGTAATGCACACAGGCACATTTGTCAGTACTGAAGTCCATAGGTGCAAGTGTTCCTAGGTGTGTACCAAGCTAATGTCCATGGAGAGATAAGAAGAGTAGGGCATGTGAGTACATTAGTATCATGCCACCTGACATTTGTCAGCAGGCATCTATCAACTACTGCCACTTGAGTGATTCCCCTGGGTGACAGTTAAATTCAACATCCACTCATCTGGTTTTCTCTTGAAGAGGGCCAGTGAGGTGCTCCAATTGATATGTATGCAACATATATTGTATAACATGGCCAGCGTCTGGGTTAGGGACCTGTCCCCAAACATGTTCTGTTGACTGTGGTAGTCTGGTTGAGGTATCCATGGTATGTAGGGCATACAGAGTTGGGTTTCCTAGCTGTGGCATTTGTAACAGAGCTGGGCAGACATGTCAGTGTCAGTCAATCAGAGATTGCCTGTAAGCAGCCAAGACATGACCAGGAACACTTGGATGTTCAGGTCTCTTTCCATATAGGACAGTTGTGTGATGGCTAGGATCCTACATGTGTGGTACACTTCCGGCCTACACAGTTGTTGTAGTGTCCAGTGAGTTACATGGCAAATGGACCATTGTATCTACTGATTGTCCTACTGAGCGGGATGTAGAGGGAAACACTGACCTCTCTATTCCTCGATGACACACCCTTACTTATGCAATGTGCCACATGGAAGGACTTTCTGTCCATAGTGGCAATGTGGTGGTCAGAAGAGAGGTTGCTGTCAAGCTGTGTTCATAGATCTCCTATAAGGAGATCTGTGCCCATTGGACTACTAACAATGTCGTAATTTGTGAACAACACATTTATTCAACAGGGGACTGGGACACAGTTCTTGACAATGAGACTAAGGCCAGTGTTCTGACAACAGTTGGAGGTGTCACTGACAACTTTATGCAGAATGTGTACATATTCTGGGGATGTAAACATAGCCCCCAATTAGCAATATCTGCAAACATTGTTAACTACAGTTTAGTCATGTTTGGCTGGATGTCAGAGCCATGCATAACAAACAAGAGTTGACCCAGGACAAGAACCTGTAGTACTCTACTCATGACTGGCAGGCTGTCATCACTCATGATTGTTTGGCAGTCTGACATGCGGTCTGCAGCTTTCACACTGTGGGTATCATCACTGAGCCAGGCTGTGGACCACTTAGTGACATAAGAATTAATGAATAGATGAGTGCGTTTGCCTATGATTCCTGAGTGTGGAATTGTATCCCAGGACTACAAGGGCCACATATGTTGCTTTGTACTCCATACTGTTCTATACTTATTTCACATGAAAAATGTATTGTAAGACTGCAGAGTGTCCACAGATACCACAAAAGTGGGCCCCGTACAGTGGACATTTGGTAGTGTACTGTGTGGACCACACAAAAGTGCAGCAAAACACCCCTCAATGTGTATGGATCACAATGTTAACAGCACAACCACAGACACACACACATACACCAGGAATGAGATTCAAACCCCTACCTATCTAGTTACTGCTACTACAGTATTACGCATTTATCAGACTCACCACAGAGCGTACATACTTGACAGTTCTCCAAAGGTATCTTTAAAGGTGAGTGACATCAGCAGCAGTGCTACAGGAGGGGAAAGGGAAATGTAGTAAGTGGGAATGGCCTCAAAATCATGTCCCTACAAACACAGACACTCTCATACAAACAGACACACTTTTACTTTTGCCTGGACTGAGATTAGAACTCCTACTTAACTAGTATACTGCACTACAGTATTATGCAGTTATCAGATGTGCCACAGAACTTACATATCGTCTACATTCGCTTGGACTGAGATTAGAACTCCTACTTAACTAGTATACTGCACTACAGTATTATCCAGTTATCAGACATGCCACAGAACTTACATATTTGAGAGCTGTCCAAAGGTATCTTTAAAGGGGAGTGACATCAGCAGCAGTGCTAAAGGAAGGGAAATGGAAATGTAGTAAGTGGGAATGGCCTCAAAATCATGTCTCTACAAACATCGACACTCTTATACAAACAGACACAATTTTACATTTGTCTGGACTGAGATTAGAACTCCTACCTAACTAGAATATTACACTACAGAATTACACAGTTATCAGATGCACCACGGAACTTACATATTTGAGTGCTCTCCAAATGTATCTTTAAAGGTGAGTGACATCAGCAGCAGTGCTAAAGGAGGGAAAAGGGAAATGTAGTAAGTGGGAATGGCCTCAAAATCATGTCTCTACAAACACAGACACTCTTATACAAACAGACACACTTCTACATTTGCCTGGACTGAGATTACAACTCCTACCAAACTAGTTTACTGCACTACAGTATTACACAGTTATCAGACATGTCATGGAACTTACATATTTGAGTGCTCTCCAAATGTATCTTTAAAGGTGAGTGACATTAGCAGCAGTGCTAAAGGAGGGGAAAGGGAAATGTAGTAAGTGGGAATGGCCTCAAAATCATGTCTCTACAAACACAGACACCCTCATACAAACAGACACACTTTTACATTTGATAGGACTGACATTAGAACTACTACATAAATAGTTATTGGTACTCTAGTGTTACACAGTTATCACAAGCACCACACAGCATATAGGGCTGAGGGCTAACAATAGGAATCTGCAGAGTGACTGAATGCGGCACATGTTGTGATATTGGGCAATGGGATGTGTACTGGGTGGGGATGGAGTAAAATAGTGATTTCTATCTGCACACACCTGCCAGGACTAAGAGTCAAACCCCTACCTATCTACTTATTTACTCTCGTAAGTTATGTATTTATCGCACGCACTATTGAGCTTACAGATCTGAGGCTCATCCAAAGGTACATCTTAGGTGACATACATTAACAAATACTGTGGAGTGGGCCTATTGAATATGTACTGGGAGGGAAGGGCTTCATAATGGGACTGTCTCTCTTACTGTCTGTCTCAGTTTACATTTTGGTGTGTGTGCACAGACATCTGCAGATAACAAATATCCATAGTCCACTGTGTTGTCAGACACGGGCTTTATTTCTCTAAGTGTAGGAGCATGCCCAGTATGTCCTTCTATATTGAGTGTGGGGATCCATTCTCTAAGTGTGGGAGAATGCCCAGTATGACATTCTATATTGAGTGTGCGGATCCAATCTGTATGTGTAGGAGCATGCCCAATATGACCTTCTATATTGATTGTGGGAATCCATTCCAGGGAGAGTTGTAATCCAGTCCAGGGTTTTGTGTGCTACAGCTGCACCTAGCAACCTGTTTTTGCAGGATATCTGTAGATAGGTTGCCAATATGGATACACAATGGGCCAAACATAGGGGATACTGTGTGTAACTATGTTTGCTATTACTGTCTGTGTTGAGTGTGTTTCACCTGTTTTGCTTGGTCTATTAAAGAAGAGTTTTTTATCGTGGATGCTGACTTTCATTGTATTGTGCATCCATTGCTACTTTGGGTATCAGTTTATTTTGTGTATTTCTGTGTGCTGTGTGTGACATGTTCTGTTTTAGCATATATGTTTGGACATATGGACTGTTGTATTGTATCAACTACTGACAGATATCACATTGTTTGCTCACAGTTGTTTACCAGGTAAATACAAGAGGAATGTAGCAGAGACCAATACTATGAGGCAAAGGCTAGACATTCTGGCAGACTCCTGCCATTGTGGAGGGGTGGTTACAGACAATTGAGCGATGGGTCTGTGTAAATGGTACAGCACCTTGGTGGTATACTGGATAGGTATCCCCTTCTTGTGCATTTCTCAATTTAACTGAATGGCCATATCCTGCTGTGGGCATACCTCTCAGCTGTACAGATTTGCCCAAGTTATACAAAGCCAGGAATCATATATCTGGCCAGTTTCCCTTCACATTGTGATTTACAAGCAGGTTTGTGGTTATTCATTCATGGGTTTGCAGTCAGGAGTAAGTATGAGCAGACATTAGAGTTTCAGACTTCACACACTCCATGACATACATACTTCTAGCCCCCCCCCTCTGTTATTCTATCCTCTTCCCAACATTATGAGAGCAATATTTCAGGGGTATCTCTATATTTGGACCATTATCACTGCAGTATTTATGTCTTGGTCCACAATTCTTGCACTATGACATGGAGAAGCATGCTACTGGCATTTGGCAGCATGGAGTTGCATTCATTTTCTGTTTACTGTATTAGGTTGTTAGTTAGGACCCCATGATGTATGTACCCCAATGTATGTACTGTACCTGTGTACTATGTATGTATTCTACCTACATTCCAAAGTTCAGCTGTACACCACAAATCTATTACTTACCTTTATTTTTAAAATTAATATTTTTTTGACTGTTCTCTCCACTGTAACTGTTTGTGCCGCATACCACTGTAAAAACATGTCTCTTGTAATTGTGTGTATACTGATTATGTCTAAATAACTAAATGTGTCTGTAATTTTTTCTTTGTGGAGCTTTTCTCCCCGGGCCTCTGCTGAAAAAGGGCCTTTTCGGCTCAGTCAGACACCCCCGGTTAACAAATGTAAAATAAAATAAAATAAAATACAATGATATCCCCTATGATGGCAGTATGAGTGAGGCATTGGGGTTTGCCAGAGGCCTGTAGGCCATGTGAGAGTAATGCAGGCCATCTGTATCAGACCAGGGCATTCTGTCACTCATACACTTCAGGCTGCAAGCTGGTGGATTCCCCTGGGATGACAGTGGTAAGTGGGTGAGGTGTTCCTGGTAATCCTTCCTGTTCATAGTGATCCATTAGTCTGGATGTGGGCAGGGTGCTGCTTATGGCTAGAGACACACCTGCATGGGACACCTATTCAGCACACTGAGTCATGTGTGTTTTGCCATAGTCAGTGGGGTCATTCTGTAATCATTCCAACAGCAAGAATCTCACTTGTGAGATACCCATGGGTGTTGGGGATGACCTGAATGCATGTGTGATATGTCAGCTTTGGGTACCTGCCCCACAGGTATAAGTGGGACCTTATCCATATCCCACCTTGTGTATGGCCATCGGCAGTCTGGCATTAGTTTGTAACAGTGCTTTGGTGGTATGGCAGTGATTGGGCAGACAACCAGTATTCAATAGTGGAGGGACAACTAATGTTATGCTAACCTCTAGATATATAATTCCACAGTTGTGTGCAGCTGAGTGTTATTGCAGGCACTGCATAGGGTACTTCAACCTATGTAGTGTTTCCATGTAGAACCCCCTGTTCATGGCCTGTCTGGCTTTCCACCATTGACTGCTATTGACATCTGGACAGTGTACAACTGTTAACATTGGTGTCACTGAGAAGCACATTGGTTGTCACTGCAGTTATTGGGACATGGCCCTGTCAAGCACAGTATTGTACCTAGGTCACTGAAACACAACATGCAGACCTACATGCTGACCACTTCCACACAACATTAAACACACAGAAACCTAGCACACTGACCCCTGCATATTGTAGACATGCACCAATTTATCATGTTGATTGGGAAATCTCTGGCACTCTGTGCTCCACTGATATTACTCCACAAACTTACATGTTACTGCATTTCTACATGGGGTTGTGCGGGGGCACACCTGATGACTTTACACATTTGCAATGACTGTAGTGGTATTTCACTTACTCTGTTTACTTCCAATTAGTATTGTATTGTGACCTATCTTGCATAAAGGAGGCATCCCAGTAGAATACACGTTAGATTGTGTTTGCATACATTTCAGCTTCAGACTTTTTGCCCTTCAGAACTATGATGCAACTACCAGACCTGTTGTACTATGTCTGTGTAGGTCTGTAGGGGGGCTGTTCACCATTGCCAGCATTTGAGGGCCTTAGCCCAACCTTTCTCTATGGTCATCTACACCTGTTCTGCTGGGTGAGGCTGGGGGTGGGTATGTGAACCCTCAGTGACAGCCATGTGTGTGGACTATGGACACCCAGTTATTTGGGCCACCACATGTACTGCAGTGGGAGTTATCACTTTGTGTACTACTGCCCAGTATGTTGACATCAGTATTTGTTATGGATTTCCTGCTGTTCCATATAGCTGTCAGCTGTCGGATGCTATCCCATTCGGCCATACAATTCCCTTGCATGCTTGCATCCATACCATATATATCGGTATCAGAACATACTACTACATTCACTAATTGATAGGAGGAGTGACTTACCTTATGCCTGGGCCAGTACTGCAGACGGTGCTGGAAGGCCGACTATGTTGGATGCACACAGTACACTGCCTATACATGGTAAGCCACAGGTGATGTCATATTTGGCATCCCTTTTACTGTATGTGTAAGTCAGAGTGAAGTGTCATTCCCTGGGTCCCTACCATGTCAGTGTATGTGCTATGCGTTGCCTCTTTTCCAAGGCCTGGGCATACTGGGCATGCCTCATTCTGCCTACAGGGACAGGCTCAGGTAGTTCCTCCTCCGAGTCACTCTGTTCCTGTGATGGCCTTGGCAAAGGTGGGGGGCTGTGTGGCCCTGCCCCATGCTGTTCTTGCTGCAGCTGTTTCCACAGGATCATACTGTGTAGCATGGCACATACTATGAACATTTGTGTACATGTAGCTGGAGAGTACTGCAAATCTCCACCAGATATGTCAAGGCAGTGGAAGTGTGACTTGAGCATCCCAAACACACACTCTATAATGATTTTGGTTTGTAAGTGTGCCTCATTATGGAGTTCTTGTTCAGGTGTGTGTGCATTTCTGAGGGGTGTCATCAGCCACAGCTCCGGGCACATAGCCAGCATCCCCCACTAGGTGGCCATATGGGATGTCCTCACTAGCAAATGACTGGTACAGCAGTGTCATATGCCAGATGTGGGAGTCATGATAGCTTCCAGGGCTTCCAGCACACACATTAATGATAATGCCATCGGCATCGCTCTTGACCTGGCAGTTGATGGGGGGAAAGCCCTTGCGGTTTATGTAGACCCTAACCTGCTCACTGGGTGGTGCTTTGATGTATATGTATGTGCAGTCTATAGTACCCACTACCTCAGTGTATTCTGCTATGTGGTGGAAGAGACGCATATTGCTGGTCAATGCCTCATGAGTATTGAGGAAATATATGTGCTCACTGGCATGTGCTGACATGGCATCCAGAAACTGGCGGAGTACCCTGGATGCTGATGCTTCTGAGATCCCCATGATAGCCCCAGTTGGCCTTTGGATGGTACATGTGGCAAGTATTCTTAAGCCTACACATACCTTGGTATCCACTGGAATGGGTTCCCCTCTGTTGGTTCTATGTGTGAGGCGGGGCCTGCACAGCTCAACAATTTGCTGTAGAATGTCTCGGTCCACCCTATAGTGCTCCACTATCTCCAGCTCATGTAGCCCCTGGTAGGTTACCCTGGGTCTGTACACTCTTCTCCTCCTCCTCACTGTGGGATGTTCATCAGCATTCACATCCTCACCACCCTCAGCCTCTTACACATATTGATGTATGACAGTGACAGCAGCCCCTAACATTTTGTTAGTTTTGTCAGGTAAACTTTCCCCGTCTGTGTACACTGGTGGTGTAGAGTTTGTGGGAAGAAACAGACTGAAATGTGTTTACATAGTTGATAGTAGTGTGCTGGGGTGCTGCCTGTGTAATTGGCTGATTCTGATACATTTCACCTGCCAGCTATGCTAGTTCTCCTTAATTACCTTCCTACTGTTGTTTCCCCTTCCCATTTCCTCTCCGTTTAAGCCCTGAGGCATGCCCTGTGCTCAGATGTGAATAGTGCTGCTATTTCCTGTTTTTTTTTTTGTTTGTTTTGTTTAAAGCCCGGTGCATGGCCCACACACCCATTTAAGCATGGAAAACACTGCTTAACAATGTGAGACACACCCCCTTCCTTATCTGTGCTTAGCTAAGAGCAAACATGGGGCCACAGAGCTCCAATAAGCTTACAGAATGCATGACACACCCCCTTATGAGGTCATCCACCTCTTCTAGTTATACAATGGTGTTGCTGCACCTACATGGCTGGGTGCAAGCTAACACTGAGAGGAAATCTGTGATTCAGTATCAGTCCCCTCATTTTCATAAACCAGACTGCTAACTCATAGTTACCACACTCACAGTGAGCCATCTTAGCAACCATTATTCCCTGGTATTATTTTCTTATGCATGTCATTGACTATTATGGCAAAATGCAAATTTGGGTATAAAACCTTATTTCCCCCTTTTTTTTTATTTTTGTGACGATTCCGTTTGCGCACTGCTGCCCTATGCTTAAACGGCCGAGATCGTCCAAAAAAAAAATAAAACTTGCTTTTTATAAAATTTCAGCTATTTTTCATGCCAATGGCCATATATTTGGCCATTGGCATGCCAACTACATAGAATGCATGCTTTGTTTCAAGCTGTCATGCCTCCGTTTTGTAATTTGCAGAAATGTATTTGGTTATTAACCGAATACAATTCTGCAGGTTACACTATTCCTGCACAGACGTCTGCCTGTTTTCTGGAATGCTAATTCACCTCATTTGCATGGTTTTCACCAGCAAATTAGGTAATTAGCATATAGCAGTGGTGTCCATGCGGGAATAGTGTAGGGTGCTCGTTCAAGTCTCAGGGGCTCAATCCTGGATCGCTCGTCAGCCATATTGCGTGCAGTAGCTCTGGCACTATTCAGGCACTCCGTGCAGAGCTTGCTGAATCCTGCTGTGTGTTTGCTCCAATGGATATAATGATGTGTACAACTCAGTATTTTATAGGATCTGATGAAGCGTGATTATACACGAGAAAGCTCTTGTCCTCTATTTTTACATTTTAATAAAATAGAATTTGTTGCTGTGGCAGTCCTGCTGGTCTTTGTTACTCAGATTTTTGTTCCTCTGGCTTGGACTTTGGGTCACTTTGGTAATATTTCTTTTCATTTATTATTTAAAAACTTGGAATGGAATTTTTAAATTGCTGTTTCCTTTTACCAGGGCCATTTTTGTTACATATGACTACGAAATTTGTTGGCTCTACTAAGAGGGTGGTGAATTCCACATGTAATCCAGCTATTCTTAAACTTTCAAATTTAGGGGAAGTGACATTCCCATCTTCAAGTCTGTTGTTTTTATTACAGTTCCGCTTGAACAAGTACTGAAATTAGGGTCAATATTAGATCAGCGAACGCTTAAAAAAGCGAACGCTGATTGATCAACCTTATGTAAGCGAAAGCTTACAATCTCGAACTGTCAGATCAGCGATTTTTTTCCTAGGGAAAAAAATCACTGATCCAAAACACATACACACAACACAAGCACACCAAACAAACAGAAATCCACACACATACACCTAAAATCTGACACCTAACCCTACACTAAACTATGCACACACCACTAACTATCCACTTAACCTTAACCCAAACCCTAACCCTAAGGTCCGTCACTATCGCACACTCACCTCACCTGCTCCCTAACCCTAACTCACCTAAATCTGCCCTAACCCTCATGTCCACACAATCGCACACATACCTAACCCGAGCCCTAACCCTAACTCACCTAACCCACCCTAACACTCACATCCACACAATCGCACACTTACCTGAATCTGACCCGTAACTTTCCACCACAGCACTGGAAATACCGAAGCAACAGAAACGGACAACTGAATTCTTTCCCTAGGAAAAAATTCGAGTTTCTGTTGCTTCGATATTTTTAACTTTCGCTAAAATAAGTTCGATCAATCAGCGTTCGCTTGTTTAAGTGTTCACTGATCTAATATAGACCCTGAAATTATCACATACACTGCAAGATTTATATGATGCTGTGTAATTGTTTTTGAACATTACTGTTGCTTACAAAAGCAAGTTTACTTTCAATTACAAAAGAATATCGCATTTTTATTTGGCTGAATACCACTTACAGATGCTACTAAAATGACACAGGTTTTATTTCATTAATACCTATTGGCAGCCAGATAATTAGATGTGACATTACTGGTTGTTGGCAGGTTGGATTGCAATTGCTTACAACTGTGAGTCAGAATGAAAACTAAATGTGAAAAATATTTTCAGGTGATCAAGAAAGAAGCTTTTTTGTTTGTTTTTTGTTTGTATGTACTAATTTTCTCATGTGTCATTAATTGTGATGCAGTATATTACAAAAGTTCTGTAATTAGCCTGCCTTTCAGGTTTTATCAACTCAAATTGTACAAGGCAGCCTACAGTGGTAGTACTACAGCTGTGACTAACACCATAGAATGATTAGCTTTTAGATGACTACCTTATAGATGAAATCATAGGGCAAAGCTTCCACAATAAATAGTCATAGCATAATTTTATTGTGATTAGTCCTCAGCTACAACTCTAGAGTCACCCTAAAGCCTTTCTTAATTTTAATTTTTGCTACCTTAATTCCATTTCCTGACATTTAATATTCTTTGTCCTGGGATATTCCCTTCATTAATACTGCAGACTTTCACATACCAGCAGTCTTTCTCTTTCTTCTGGGATAACAGGATGGATGAATGGCCTCCCACTCTGCAAATCCAATTTACTGGATATTCTGTTGTTTCATTTTACTGTTATTTCCCACTAGCAAACGTTGTCTCTCCACTGACTTCTGAGGGCAATACATCCTGTCTTTGCATCATCACACTTGTTACTTTGATGATGAAAAGTTGGATCTTTGAGTATCTTTTTTGTATTAAGTAAATATCATGTTAATGCTGCACTTGGGCTGAGTGCAGTATGTCTATTAATGGGACAGGTTTTCCATTAGCATATATTTTCTGAACTATGAAACTTTAATATCTATAATTAGTGTCCAATTTAATCCACAGTGATTTGCTAGAACATCAGAGGTTTTACAAAGGGTGGACAGGATAGATATATGAGGCAAAATCAGGGGTGTTCTTTAAAAATCATGCCTCTATGAAAGGTAATATTCACCGACATTAGGCAAAACTTTGTGTTGCATGTTGTGTGCTTGTGTAATAGTGGAACAGAAGCCGCCTTCACACTTGCTTTCACATAAAAGGAATGCTGACTGCTTGGGAGTTTGAAGATTGGTTTAACCAAAATTAGACAAAAAACTAAAGTGGAATTATTTTAATCTGAATATCACCCTTGTCTGTAAACCTTTCTCCCTCTTGCTGACTAGGTAATAGAGTCTGCTGACCCCTGAAGTGAAGACACCATGTCAGCACACCATGTCAGCATGGAAATAAAATTTTCTTCAGAGTAATCAAAGAAAGTAGAGTTTTGCATGGCTATGGAGGGCATTTTTGGAATATATCTTTCTTAAAACTAAAAGTAAGAATACAAACATAAATGACAGAAAGATAACCATGGTCAGCAACTCCAGAGGAAATGCATTTTGAGAACAGTTAGGCTACTTTGATTTTGTCAGTTAGCACATGATCTTTAAGCTTATCAGCCCTTATCAGTCTAGTAATGGCTACAAGGTATATGGGCTGTTGGTGTAGGAGCCTGACATGTACCTTACACACATTTCCTCATTTTACACTTATGACTTTGATCTATTTCTCATTGAATACTTTATAAAGCCATTCTAAGGAACTCTGAGTTAGTGAACTTCCTAAGGGAATGCAATGTCCAGACAACCCTTTGCAAGAGACCTTAACTTTCACATGGTACATGGTTGCTAGCATTATGGTCATAATATGCTTTGCTGTCCATCTCAAATACTTGCAAGGATATTTTTCATATATTTACTTTCCTGCTACCGCTCTTCAACACTTTGGATCAACATACCCCTGGCATCAGTAACTCAAACCCAAAGTATTTTTACTGAAGTTTCTTATGTCAAATGATATTGAATCAAGTCCAGGACCTACCAGTGCACTCTGTATCTCAAATGAATACACCTGCAGCACACACAGCAGCAGCAAGCTTGAAGATGCATTATCTTTTCAGCAGACTTTTACTTTTAAGAGCTGCAACTTCTGGGAGTTGTTGGAAACCTTATTATTCTTTCTTTGTATAAACAAAGAATATTAGCCCCTCTGAAGTGATGAACCTGGGAGAAGAATCACAGGTGGTGATTTACTTCTCTTATTATTCACAGTCACTGTTATGGTAACAGACTATCTGCTTATTCTATAACTCACAGCCAAACTACAGCAAATTGGCTACTTGTTGATAGTGTCTTTTATGGAACACTCAACTCTGTATTGGCATTGTTTGCATGCCTACACTCGCAAAAAGAAGGAGATTTAATGATTTCTAATCTTAGCTCTTGGGCTATATGCTCCTCTAATGGAATTATGCTGATAAAGTAAGATTTCAGACTTAAACTTTCTTGGCAATCAAATTAGATTCTGTCAGGCCAGAGCCCAACATGGACAGTCACTGATGCAAGCAGGATAAATCATCACACATGTAATCATTCACACCTTTTCCTATATCTTACAAATATGCATGGTAGCATTCAAAGTCTCCCTTGAAATCCACCTTCATCTTTACTCATTGTAAGTGAATTCCATTTTATAGTTTTCATGTGTTCAGACAAGGGGGTGTTTTTTCCTGCAAGTCCAACAGTGAAAAGGCACAAGGACGTACTACCTGAAATTCTTGAATCTTGCTTAGCATTACAAATGCTCATTACTGACACAGGTCTCACCTGTTCCCAGTTTTACAGAATGTCCATGATTTTACCTTATATTTTTGCCCTATCCCTCATGTTTGATCTTCAGGTAACTCGCTGAGGATTACAGTCAGTGAATAATGGCAGATATTAGACTTTCATACTTCTTATTGTTCAAAAAGTGCACATTGATATAAAACCTGCAATTCTATTATCGTATTAAGTGATTTAGCATAATACTTAAAATTCATCCCTGATTTTTGGCCATTGTCCATCATTATGTTTAGCTTTATGTCTTATTTGTAAGCAAATAATTTGAGATGCAAAATCCAGTCACCTGGCATCATTGCTGGCGAAGTCTTTCGTTCTTTCTTTCTTTCTTTTTCTTCTTCTTCTTATACATGAATACAAGGGCAGAGGAGTAGGAAAAGTTCAAAATGGATTAACCATATCTAAAGCAGGCTATGAATCTTAACAATTCATGACAATTCCTGGAATTCCATTACTTGAGTACCAATACTAGAAAGCCATTACGCTGATAAGCACTTTCAGCAAACAAAAAAGGAAGTGTTTCACAGAAGGGCTTCTGCTATATAGGGAGAAACCACTTATGTTGCCTAACTTGAATATACTAATTCTGTGGCCACTCAACAATGACATAAACTGCAGATTTATGGTTTGTGGTAAGTGATTTTTAGTGTAACCATTTTGCAGTGCAAGCATTCATGCTAATTACTATCAGACAGTTGTCGTTCTTAGGAATCAGGCCTGGAACATTTGGAACTAAATCAGAATTTTGTAGACAGATGCAAATTATTCACTTTGCACAATTACTTGAGAGAAGGCCATCTGCAGGTAGAGGATTACCTACTTCAAAGACAAACATCTCTACCACTTTAATAGCCTATAGGGCTTCTGACTGGATGTGAATAACCTGAATGGTGGGAAGCAGAAAAAAAAGCAGATTACATCAATTTTAACACTTAGCTAGACCTCTCTTTTTTCCTGAACTGATAAATTACCATTCTAACCCAGATTATCTCTGTTACCTGCACATCCAAACTAAACAGTTTAACAAACCATATACCTTTTCTCCTTATATTCTGTTAAGTCCAAACATATAGCAACCTGTTTGATAGTGGTGATGAAGGTTCTTACTACCAACTACAATAAATGTTGAAATATCAGTGTGCATCTTCTTAACTCTATGACATACATGCTTTATTTTAGTAGAGATGGTTAACTATTTCATACTCATATTCTTTCTGTAGTGACAAGATGATGTTCATTGCGTATGGCTAATACTCTAAAAAATGTACAAGAAAATGCTCAGTGCAATTTTTGGCTTTCATTTTGAGGTGGTGAGGATTCCTTTTGTTTCTATCCTTCAACATCCTCCTAAATTATGCTGACTACCAAGTTTAAGTCTTTGTCGGATAGTAATTTAAATGGTGTGCTGTAAAATGTAAAATAAAACTTTTAAATGAAATCCAAATCATTGTAGAAGTAAAGCAGTATGCACATTACAGTGTTTTGGTAAATGGGGTGAAATAGCCAAGTAATGGGACATTGGAATAGCTGCAGCGGGGATGCCCCATTCGACCATGATTTTGTGAGGGGGGAAAGGAAGGGTGGCAAACTCAGACAGCCCCGGCTGAACTATACCTCTCAACTGTCCAGATTTTTGCAGAATGAATAGATTTTTGCTTCTTATTTTTGGTTTGTTCCTCATAAAATTTCTGGTTTTCTGGCAAATCATTTAGGAATTAAGTCACTAAATAATGACAGACATTGAGTGCTAGACTTCATACCCTTCAGAAAAATGCATGCTAAAGCAAGACCTGTTCTGTCAACAGTGTAAGTTTATACAAGAGCAATTTTAAGTACTGTTTGTATGTTCCCCCAATATATTTGGCCTTGTTCAGATTTCCTGCATTAAGAGGTTGAGAGGTACCCGCAAATAAATCACTTTATAGAATTAGGTATATCCAAACCTCTCAGTTGTCCCAATTTTGGCTCAAAATGTTGCTCTCCCCCTAACAATCCCTCCACAAAATGGGAAATATGTAAGAAAATGCGGAGGGTTACCAATTAATAATGTCCCAGTTTTTGCAATTTTTAGCATAACTTCACCCTTTTCTAGTTGGTCACACCCCTTCCAGTTGGCCCCAGCCATTTAGCTGTCTCCTGCAGCCCTCCCCCTTTGATTTGAAGTCACCAGCCGCCACTGTACACACTACAACAGAATGTCCAGGTTTTGTCCTCAAATATGAGGCCTACTATACATAACATGTCTAGCACTCTGATATCTCACTGGCTTGTTACCAGGTATGGTGTCAGCAAATAATGATGTACTGTACATATGCACCTCTTACTGCATGACATATGGACAAAGGGTGACAGACTTGGGGGACAGAGGTACAAACACAGCACCAGTATTGACATATTGTTGTGATAATCTGAGAAATTTCCTGGTGTAACAGGGTTTGTTATGACATATCTCTTCTGAGGGATATGAAGTCAGTAACTCACATGGATGTCACCATGTACTGACTGCAATCATCAGAGTATGCTACTGCATATCTAAATATAGGAAATGTGTGAGCAACACAACACATGTAAGACTCCAAACTCTGCACAGTCTGCAGATAGCCCTACAGGTGAGAGTTTCCTCAACCACATAACACTGTTATGCCAGACTTTAAATCATGTAGAACAGCCATATCCACACAAACCCTGTTAAACCAACATTACTTCAAATGTAGAACAGCAATACTTACATTCTGTCCCCATGTCTGGAACATCCCCCTCCTGTTTGTTGGCCTGTCTCCACAGTGTATGTTGTAAGAGGCATTTCCAACTACCCTCTATGATGCTGTTTGTCAAACACCCACACAAAGTCCTGCTCACAGTCAAGGAAAATGGCCAACACCCACATGAAGTGCTTAGTTATATGAGTGTGTTTCCATGAAACTGGCTATAGGATTGATACCACAGCTGTTCCACATGCAATTAGCAAGTGGGGAACTGCAATTCGTGCACAGGCCATCAGCTGATCATGAGCATTCCTTACAAAACTCAAGTTGCTGCCTATGCAAAACAGATGTACTTTTCCACATCCACCAGAGAGGGAGAGAGAGAGAGAGACAGACAGACAGACAGACAGAGACAGAGATAAAGTAAGAAATGATGGGTATAAGAGAGCAAGAGCCAAGTGTGTTTGTGTATGATCCATGATAGGAGAGTGGTATCTGGGTGTTATAACAGTTGCCTATGTTGTTTACCAATCCATACTGTCACATAGTAATTGCACATGGCTGCACAAATTTATGGCTGTGGATTGTCTACAACATCCTCTACAGTGTTTGAAAACTGTTAGCCTTGTAATGTGGACAATGGACATATAGGTCCTCAACATAATGATGTAGCAAAACCCACACTGCAATGGATCCTGTCAGTACTCACCCCAACACCCACACAGGGTACTGATGACAAACGCACAAACGCACACTTACCAGTACTGAGTTTTAAACCCCTACCTGACTATGTATTGCTATTACAGTGTTGTGCAGTTATTGCACCCCCCACAGAGCTTACATGTTGGAGAGTTGTCCAAAGGTATGTTTGAAGGTGAGTGACATCAGCAACAGTGCTAAAGAAGGGGTAAGGGAAGTGTAGTACATGTGAATGTCCACAAAAGCAGGTGTTAAGGGAGATACACACACACTCTGTCTGGGAAGCACACACATCATCACAGTTGGCAGGATCAAGGTTAGAACCCCTACCTAACTAGTTTGCTACATTACAGTATTATGCAGTTATTGCAAGCACCACAGAGCTTATATGGCTGATACATGGCCAAAGGGTTATGTCAAGGTGAATGACATTAACAGGCATGTTAAAGTAGGCCAATGGGAGGTGTAGTGATTGTGAATGGCTTCAAAATCATTAATCTTCACACACACACACACACACACACACACACACACACACACACACACACACACACACACACACACACACACACACACACACACACACACACACACACACACACACACACACTTGCCAGTACTGAGATGCATAGGTTCATTGCTTCGCAGGTGTGTAGTAGGTGGATGGGCCTAACAGCTGTACAAGGCTAGGGAAAGGGAATACCTTGGCATCAGGCCACATGACAATAGTCTCCAGTGTGGCTCAGGGGTGTAGTCCCTGGAGTGGTCCCCACAGGTGGGTATTGTATTCACTATCCACTCATCTGGGTTACTACTGTGGGTGGCCAGTGATGTACACTGCTTCCCATGTATGTGAGCTATATTCCATAACATGGACTGTTATTTGACATGTGAAAGTGTACTTGAGGTCTCTGAGGCATGTTGTGTGTACAGATTGTTATCTTCTGATGTAGCATTCCTGACTTCATTTGGGGAGACCTGGCTATGGAACTGAGGTTGGGCTTGCACCTACATTGACAGCATGATACATGTATTCAGTGGAGTTAGTGGTGTCTGTCAATACAGGGCATGTGTATAAGGCATGGTATTCCCTTTGTGAGTTACATTTGCAAACTCTACAGCTGTTGCAGGCATCCGGTGGGGAACATAGCAAAAGGACCACTGTAAGCATTTATTTGCCCATTTTAGGGATGGAACAGGGTGCCATGTCCTTTTATTTGCTGGATAACACACAGTCAGGTCAGGAGATGTTACACATCACAGTACTTTCTGATGTCAGTGGCATTGTTGTGGTCAACAGGCATGTAGTCCACTGCAATCACACCATGGTTATTATTTGTGGGCAGTATGCAGGGAACTACCAATATAGTGGTTGTTGCCTAGCCAAGTGTGTTTGTGTATGAGACATGGGTGGAGAGTGTTCTCTGAGTAATACAAGGGTTGCCTATATTGTTCACCAATCCATAATGTCACATGTAGGGCTATGGATTGTCTACACCAGCCTCTCTGGTATTTGACATCTGTTGTTCTTGTGAGGTGGACATTGTGACATATAGTAGGTCCTCAGTATAATAATTTAGCAAAATCTGCCCCACAATGAATCCTGTTATTACACAATCACAGCAACCTCCACACAGGACACTGATGATAGATGTGCACACACACACACACACACACACACACACACACACACACACACACACACACACACTCACTTGCCAGTACTGAGATTCAACCCCTACCTAGCTATGTATTGCTACTACAGTGTACCACATTTATCGCACGTGCCACGGAGCTTACTGGATAGATGCTATCCCAAGGTACTTTTAAGGTGAGGAACATCACCAGCCCTTGTAAGTACTGGCATTGGGTGATGTAGTGGGTGACAGATCCCAAAAATATTTTTACCCTAACCAAAAATTTACATTTGCAAAGGGGGAGTTTCAAACCTCAATCTAACAATCGTTATGGACCATTATGCATTCACCACATGCACCACTAACCTGACATGGTTTAGGCTTGGCAACAGGTACTTGTAAGGTGGATGATATCTGCAGGACTGCTAAAGTCAGGCTCTGACATGTGTACTGGCTGTAAATGGGGCCAAAATCTTTGAGCTGTATACATACATATACACATACAAACACTTACCACAGATGAGATTCAAACCCATAGCTGTGTACTTACTGCCATTACATTGTTATGCATTTATGGCACACACACCATGGAGGTCATAGGGCAGGCCCTTCTCTAAAGGGGTATTTGAAGGTGACTGACATCAGCAGGCTTGCTAAAGTAGGGAAATGGGAAGTGTAATGACTGTGAATGGCCTCAAAATCATTAATCACTACACACACACAGGGGTTCACAGTTGCCATGTCTGGGATTAGAACTCCTACCTGACTAGTATGTTACACTACAGCATTGCGCAGTTATCACACATGCCACGGAGCTTATACGGCTAGCCCTGGTCCAAAGGGTATTTCAAAGTGATTGACATCAGCAGGCTTGCTAAAGTAGGGCAATGGGAGGTGTAGTGACTGTGAATGGCCTCAAAAACATTACACTATACACACACACACACACACACACACACACACACACACACACACACACACACACACACACACACACACACACACACACACACACACAGAGTTTCACAGTTGTCATGTCTGGGATTAGAAGTCCTACCTGACTAATATGTTACACTATAGCATTACACAGTTATTGCACACATCACAGAGCATGTAGGGCTAGCCCTTGTTTCAGACGGGTATTTCAAGGTGACTGACATCAGCAGGCTTGCTAAAGTAGGGCAATGGGAGGTATAGTGACTGTGAATGCCTCAAAATCATTAAATTCTACACACACAGACACTGAGTTTCACAGTAACCATGTCTATGATTAGAACTCTTACCTGACTAGTATGTTGCAGTATCCTATTACGCAGTTATCGCACGTGCCACAGAGCTTATAGGGCTAGCCCTTCTCCAAAGGGGTATTTCAAGGTGACTGACATCAGCAGGTTTGCTAAAGTAGGGCAATGGGAGGTGTAGTGACTGTGAATGGCCTCAAAATCATTAATTGCCACACACACACACACACACACACGTACACACGCACACACGCACACACACATATACACACACACACACACACACACACACACACACACACACACACACACACACACACACACACACACACACACACACACACACACAGTTTAACAGTTGACACATTTGGTATTAGAACTCCTACCTGACTAGGGATGTTTCACTATAGCATTACACAGTCATTCCATGCACCACACAGCTTATGGGGATAGCCCTTCTCTAAAGGGGTATTTCAAGGTGCCTGACATCAGCAGGCTTGCTAAAGTAGGCATGGGAGGTGTAGTTACTGTGAATGGCCTCAAAATCATTAAATACTACACACACACACACACACACACACACACACACACACACACACACACACAGGGTATCATAGTTGCCATGTCTGGGATTAAAACTCCTACCTGATTAGTATATTACACTATAGCATTACACAGTTATTGCATGGGCCATGGAGCTTATAGGATTAGCCCTTCTCCAAAGGGGCATTTCAAGGTAACTGACATCAGGAGGCTTGCTAAAGTAGGGCAATTGCAGGTGTAGTGGCAATGAATGGCCTCAAAATCATTAATCTCTGCACACACACAAACACACACACACACACACACACACACACACACACACACACACACACACACACACACACACATACACACATACACACAGTTTCCATGTCTGAGATTTGAACTCCTACCTAACTAGTATGTTGCAATATAGCATTACGCAGTTATCGCACACACCACAGAGATTATGGGGCTGATAATTGGCCAGAGGGTTATTTCAAGGTGACTGACATCAGCATGAGTGATAACATGGACAATTGGAAGTGCAGTGTGTGACACACACACACACACACACACACACACACACACACACACACACACACACACACACACACACACACACACACACACACACACACACACACACACACACACACACACACACACACACACACACACACACACACACACACACACACACACACACACACACCACTCAGTCACACACAACTTTACATTTCACAGGACTGGGTATACAAATGCTAGATGAATACTGATTTGTACTCTCATGTTACACAGTTATCACAAGCACCACAGACACTATAGGGATGATGGCTACTAAAAGCAAATGTCTTCAGTGATTGACATCGGCACATCATGTAATATTTGCCAATTGGATGTGTGGTGGGTGGGACAGGACTCATGATGGCAATCTCTTTGTCATTGTCTGCCTCTCTCTTTCCCACATCTCTGTGTGTGTATGTTTGACCTATTATATTGTGTTGGCTTTGGATATGTGTGAGTATTTCTATCCAATGTTTGTGCAAAGCATGAATGGTGTGCAATGTGGTGTGTGTGCACAGACATCTGTGACTGACAGATATGTATAGTCCACTGTTGTTGTCAGACATGGGCTTCATTTCTCTAAGTGTAGGAGCATGCCCAGTATAACCTTCTGTATTGAGTGTGTAAATCCATTCCAGGTAGGTTGTACTCCAGTGCAGGATTTTGTGTTTTACACCTGCAGCTAGCAACCTGTTTCTGTGGGATATCTGTAGATAGGTTGACAATATGGAGTCACAATGGGCATCAGATAGTGGGATACTGTAACTATTGCTTTCTGTGCTGCTTGTGTTATATGGTTGGTGTTAGCAGAGATATTCAGACATGTACTGTTTTACATTGTGATGTATTATGTCATTAACTACAAACAGATATACTTATTTGCTCACAGTTATTTCCAAGGAAATACAAGATGAATGAAGCTGTATCCAGTATTGTGGTCTACAGCCTACATATTCTTGCACACTCATGCCATTCTGGAAGGGTAGCTGCAGACACTTGCTGATGGATCTGTGTAAATGGTCCAGCACCTTGGTACTGTGGTGGCTGAGGATCCCCTGCTTGTACATCTATCGACGTAACAGAATGGCCATATCCTGCTGTGGCCATACCTCTCAGCTGTACAGATTCACCCAGGTAACCCAGAGGCAGGGCTCATATACCTGGTCAGTTACCCTACACATTGTGGTTTACGAGTGGGTTTGTACCCACCCATTACTGGGTTTGCAGGCAGGGTTAGTATGGGCACACATCAGATTTTCAGACTTCACACACTCCATGGTGTCCATGCTTCTACACCCCCCACTCTGTTATTCTATCCTCTTCCTAACATTATGCGAGTGATATCTTGGAAGTATCCCTATAGTTGTCCCTTCATCCCAGCATTATTTAGGGGTTGGTCCACAGTTCATACAGTAAGACATGGTGGGCATGCTACTGGGATTTGTCAACATGGCCTTGCATTTGCGCTCTGTGGACTGTGTTATGTTGTTAGTTGGGACCCTATGAGATAACATACATTGGCAGTACGGGTGAGGCACAGGCCTTTTACAGAGGACTGTAGGGCATTTGGTAGTGATGCAGGCCATCTGTAGCAGGCCAGTGCATTCTGTCACTCCTACAGTCCTAGTCTGCAAACCACTGGATTCCCCTGGGGTGACAGGGTAAGTGTGGGAGGTGTTAATGGCAATACTTCCTGTCCATATTAATCCACTGGTTGGGATGCTGACAGGGTGCTGCTTACAGCTAGGGAGTAGGGACACACCTGCATAGGACACCTCTTCAGCAGGCTGCATTCTGTGGGTATTCCCATGCAGAAGTTGGGGTCATGCTGCACTCATTTCCAACAGCAAGGATATGACCTGTGATAAACCTGTGGATGATGGTGGGGTGAGGTGAGTGCATGTGTGATATGGAGGCTTCTTGCAGCTGACTCACAGATATACCTGGGACATCCCCCTTATGCTGCCTTGTGCGGGGACATAGGCATTCTCTCATTACTTCATAACTGTGCCTTTTGTGGTCTGCCAGTTGATTGGCCAGACTACATCAGTATTCCATACTACACAGGCAACTTATGTGCTGCTAACATGTAAGTACAATTCCAAAGGTGTATGCAGCTGACAGTTACATTTTATGTACTCTGTCTAGGGTACTTCCACCTGTGTACTGTGTGTATGTTTGGGCCCACATTCATGGCATGTCCATCCTTCAGATGGTGACAGATATTGACATCTGAACAATGAGTATGGATGACTGCTGAATTGGGTCTTGCTGGGATGCATTGTAGTTGGCACTGCAGTTGTCAGAACATGGGCCTGTCATCAACAGTAGTGGCCATAGACCACTAGGACACAAACCTCCATGCCTACATGCTGACCTCTTCCACACAATGTACAACACACAGAGCCCTGCATATTGTACACATGCAACAATCTATCCTGCAAATTGGGCCAGCTCAGGTAATCTGTGCTCCACTGTTATTAACTCCACTTGTACATGTTACTGTATTTCTACATAGGATTGGGAGGGGCACACTTGACAACTGTAAACATTTGCTATGACTGTACTAGCATTTCAGGTGCTCTGTTGGCTTCCATTTCGTTTTGTATTTTGACCTATCATGCAGACTACAGGCATATCAGTAGAGTACAGGTCTTAGGTTTTATTGACCTACATTTTGGTTTCAGACTTCATACCCTGCAGAACTAACATACAACTGCCTGACCTGTTGTAGTCTGTCTGTGTAGGTCTGGGGGGGGCTGTTATCCATTGCCATTAATTGGCGGCCTTAGCACAGCCTTTCTTTATGGTCATCTACACTTGTCCTGCTGGCTGAGACTGTTGTTGGGTATGTGAGCCTCACTGACATGCATGTGTGTGTTCTATGGACACACATTTGGGCCACCATATGTACTGCAGTGGGATTTGTCACCTTGTCTAGTACTGCCTACTTTGCTGACACCAGTATTTGTTATGGATTCCATGCTGCCCATATAGGTGTCCACTATCTGCTGCCATCCCATTCAGACACCCGATTCCTTTGCATGCTCCATACCATAGCTATGACTAGCAGAACATACTACTTAATTCAGCAATTGATATGAAGAGTGAGTTACTTGTGGCTTTGCCAGTATTTGAGGATGGTGCTGGAGAACTGTCTGTGTTGGATGCACATAGTACACTCCCTATACATGGTAAAGCACAGATAGTGTCATGTTTGGCATCCCTTTTACTGTATGTGCAAGTTAGAGTGAGGTGTCATTCCCTGGGTTCTTACCATGTCAGTGTATGTGCTATGCGTTGCCTCTTTGCCAAAGCCTGGGCACACTGGGCATGCCTCCTTCTGCCTACATGGACAGGCTCAGGTTGTTCCTCCTCTGAGTCACTCTGTGCCTGTGCTGGCCTTGACAATAGTGGGGGGGCTGTGTGGCCTTGCCCTGTGCTGTTCCTGCTGCAGCTGTTTCCACAGGATCATATTGTGTAGCATGGCACATACAATGAAAATTTGTGTACATGTAGCTGGAGAGTACTGCAAGGCTCCACTGGATATGTCCAGGCACTGGAACCATGACTTGAGCATCCGAAACACATGCTCTATTATGATTCTGGTTTGTTCATGTGCCTCATTATGGAGTTCTTGTTCGGGTGTGTGCATTTCTGATGGGTGTCATCAGCCACTGCTCCAGTGCATAACCAGCAACCCCCACTAGATGACCATATGGGATGTCCCCAATGGCAAATCTCTGGTACAGCTGTGTCATATGCCAGATGTGGCAGTCGTGATAGCTTCCAGGGCTGCCAGCGCACACATTCATTATTATGCCCTGGGCATTGCACACGACCTGGCAGCTGATGGAGGTGAAGCCCTTGTGGGTTATGTAGACCCTACCCCACTCACCAGGTGGTACTTTGATGTGTATGTGAGTGCAGTCTATAGCACCCACTGCCTCAGCGTATTCTGCTATTTGGTGGAAGAGATGCATATTGCTGGTCAATGCCTCACGGGTGTTGAGGAAATTTATGTGCTCACTGGCATGTGCTGACATGGCATCCAGGAAGTGGTGGAGTACCCTGCATGCTGATGCCTGTGAGATCCCCATGGTATCCCCAGTTGGCCTTTGGAAGGTACCTGTGGCTAGTATTCTTAAGCCTACATATACCTTGGTATTCACTGGGATGGGTTCCCCTCTGTTGCTTCTGTTTGTGAGGCATGGCTGGCACAACTCAACTGTAGGATGTCCCTGTCCACCCTATAGTGATCCACTATCTCCAGCTCATGTAGTCCCTGGTAGGTTACCCTGGGTCTGTACACTCTTCTCCGTCTCCTCACTGTGGGTTGGTCATCAGCGCTCTCATCCTCACCAGCCTCAGCCTCTTCCACATATTGATGTATGAGAGCAACAGCAGCCCCTATCATTTTGTTAGTTTTGTCTGGTAAAATTTCCCCGTCTGTGTACACTGGTGATGTACAGTTTGTGGGAAAAACCAGAGTGAAAGGTGTTTGTATAGTTTATAGTAGTGTGATAGGCTAGGCTGGGCTGCTGCCTGTGTAATTGGTTGATTCTGATACATTTCACTTGCCAGCTATGCTAGTTCTCCTTGATTGCCTTCCTACTGCTGTTTTCCCTTCCCATTTCCTTCCCGTTTAAGCCCCAAGGTGTGCCACTCATACCCAGTTCTCAGATGTAAACAGAGCTGCTATATCCTGTTTCTTTTTTTTTTGGTTTAAAATCTGGTGAGCAGTGCACACACCTGTTTAGACAATGCAAACACTGCTTGGCAGCCTTAGACACACTGCCTTCCTTAGCTGTGCTTAGCTAAGGGCAAACACGGGCCACAGAGCTCCAATAAGCTTACAGCATGCATGACACTCCCCTTATGAAGTCAGCTACCTCTTAGGCTTGCACCATGGTGTTACTGCACTTACACAGTTGGGTGCTAGCTAAAACTGAGGGGAAATCTGTGATTCAGTATCAGTCCCCTCATTTGCATAAAACTGACTGCTAATGCATGGTTAGAAGACTGACACTCAGCCTTCCCCCTTAGCAACCACTATTCAATGGTATTGTTGTCTTCTGCATGCCATTGACTATTATGGCAGAATACTGATTTTGGTTTAAAAGCTTATTTCCAGCTTTTTTAAAATTTTCGGGCCGATCCCATTTATGCACCGCTGCCCTAGGTTTAAATAGCCTAAATCGGCCAAAAAAAAATAAAAGTTATTTTTTATAATTTTGCAACTATTTACCATGCCAATGGCCATATATTTGGCCATTGGCATCCCTACTACATTGAATACATGCTTTCTTTGGAGTTGTCATGCCTCCATTTTGCAATTGGCAGAAATGTATTCGGTTAGTAACTGAATACATTTCTGCAGGTTACACTATTCCTGCACAAATGCCTGAATGCTTCCTGGATCACTAATTCACCTCATTTGCATGGTTTTCACCTGCAAATGGGGTAATTAGCATACAGGACCTGTGTCCATGCAGGGATAGTGTTGGAGTGCTCGTGCAGGTCCCAGGAGCTCATTCCAGGATCACTCGTCAGCCATATTGCATGCAGCAGCTCTTGCACTATTCCTGCACACCATGCAGAGCTTGCTGAATCCTGGGGATAAACTGTAGCAACTGTTTGCAACAGTTTGAAAGTATAAAATATTGTTTTTTTAATGAAATGGTAAAAAGGTCAGGACACAGAAACAGGACCTGAATGGCTGGGGTGGGGTGGTGGTCATGCATCTGGCCACCTGGTTGGTGTGCCAGTAAAAGGAACATCTGTGTGTTTTTTTTTTTGCTGTTCAATGGAAGAGCTGGAGGTGTATATCTAACTATAATAACCTGATCACTTACAATGTAGAGGCTGAATTATTACAGTGAAATAGTTTTTTTTCTTTTTGCTCTTCACTTGAAGAGCTGAAGGGGGTGGCGTGCTGGTTCATAGTACAAGCCCAGGGTGATGGTTAAACAAGCCATGCTTCTGAAAATCCAAGCATATGAGGGTTGGGAAATCTAAACTGAAAGGTGAATATTTAATGCAGCACACAGCGATTGAAACTAAAGATTCATTTAAGGAGAGTTAGATGATATGATGCACAGAAGGAAGATTGATATATTGTGTGTGCAAGAGACCAGGTGGAAGAGAAGTAAGGCCAGGTGTATTGGAGGCAGGTTCAAATTGTTCTATCATGGTGTGGATGGGAGGAGAAATGGGGTTGGGGTCATCCTGAAGGAACAGTATGCCAAGAGTGTTTTGGAGGCTGACACACTCTGGCAAGGCTTATAAATGCCCTCAGGCAGATAGCCTAGTACCCACCTATGAACCTATGAAAAGAGTGTCTGATAGAGTGATATTTATGAAGCTGGAAATTGATGGTGTAATGATGAATGTTGTTAGGGCATATCTCCGCAAGTTGAGTGAGCGATGGATGAGAAAGAAAATTTTTGGAGTGAGTGGGATGAAGTGGTAATGACTGTATCCAAGGGTGAGAGAGTGTTGATCACAGCAGATTTTAATGGGCATGTTGGTGAAGGGAATAGAAGGGATGAGGAAGTGATGTGTAGGTATGGTGTTAAGGAAAGGAATGTAGAAGGTCAGATGGTAGTAGAGTTTACAAAAAGGATGGACATGGCTGTGGTGAATACATATTTTAACAAGAGGGATGAGCATAGGGTGACATACAAGAGTGGAGGGAGATGCACACAGATGGATTATATCCTATGCAGGAGGGCCAGTTTGAAGGAGAAAGAATCAAAAGGGTGATTGTGAGGTGGAGTTCAGGGAAGAGTTAAGACATCCACTGGGTGGCAGTGAAGAGTTACCGAATAGCTGGGTAACTACAGCAGAGCTAGTAAGGGAGACTGCTAGAAAGGTGCTTGGTGTGACATGTGGACAGAAGAAGGAGGAAGGAGGACAAGGAGACCTGGTGGTGGAATGAGGAAGTACAGGAGAGTATACAGAGAAAGAGGTTGGTGATGAAGAAGTGGGATTGTCAGAGAGATGAAGAAAGTAGACAGGAGTATAAGAGGAGGAGGTGCATGGCAAAGAGAGAGGTGGCAAAGGCTAAGGATAAGGTGTATGGAGAGTTGTATGAAAGGTTGGACACTAAGGAGGGAGAAAAGGACCTGTACCAATTGGCTAGACAGAGGGACAGAGCTAGGAAAGATGTGCAGCAGGTAAAGGTGATAAAGGATAATGAGGAAAACGTACTCACAAGTGAGGAGAGTGTGTTGAACAGATGGAAATAGTACTCTGAGGGGCTGATGAATGAAGAGAATGAGAGAGAGAGAGAGTGAAGGTTGGATGATGTGGGGGTAGTGAATCAGGAAGTGCAACAGATTAGCAAGGAGGAAGTAAGGATAGCTATGAAGGGGATGAAGAATGGAAAGGCTGTTAGTCCAGATGACATACCTGTGGAAGCTTGGAGGTGTTTAGGAGAAATGGCAGTGGAATTTTTAACCAGATTGTTTAATGAAATCCTGGAAAGTGAGAGGATGCCTGACAAGTGGAGAAAAAGTGTTTTGGTACTGATTTTTAAGAATAAGGGTGATGTGGATAGCTGTAGTAACTACAGAGGGATAAAACTGATCAGTCACAGTATGAAATTATGGGAAAGAGTAGTGGAAGCTAGGTGAAGAAGGGAGATGATGATTAGTGATCAGCAGTATGGTTTCATGCCAGGAAAGAGCACTACAGATGTGATGTTTGCTCTGAGAGTGTTGATGGAGAAGTACAGAGAAGGTCAGAAGGAGTTGCATTGTGTCTTTGTGGACTTAGAGAAAGCATATGACAGGGTGCCTAGGTAGGAGTTGTGGTATTGTATGAGGAAGTCGAGAGTGGCAGAGAAGTATGTAAGAGTGGTACAGGATATGTACAAGGGTAGTGTGACAGTGGTGAGATCTGCAGTGGGAGTGAGAAATGCATTTAAGGTGGAGGTGGGATTACATCAAGGATCAGCTCTGAGCCCTTTCTTATTTGCAGTGGTGATGGACAGGTTGACAGACGAGATCAGACAGGAGTCTCCGTGGACTATGATGTTTGCAGATGATGATACGTAGTGAGAGTAGGGGAACAGGTCAAGGAGACCCTGGAGAGGTGGAGATATGCACTGGAGAGGAGAGGAATGGAGGTCAGCAGGACTAAAACAGAATATATATATGTGTGAATGAGAGGGGGGATAGAGGAATGGTGAGGATGCAGGGAGTAGAGTTGGCGAAGGTGAATGAGTTTAAATACTTGGGATCAACAGTTCAGGGTAATGGCGAGTGTGGAAGAGAGGTGAAGAAGAGAGTACAGGTGGGTGGAGTGGGTGGAGAAGAGTGCCAGAAGTGATTTGTAACAGACGAGTACGAGTAAAAGTGAAAGGGAAGTCTACAAGAGGGTAGTGAGACCAGCTATGTTATATGGGTTGGAGACAGTGGCATTGACAAAAAGGCAGGAGTCAGAGCTGGATGTGGCAGAGTTAAAGATGTTAAGATTTTCACTGGGTGTGACGAGGTTGACAGGATTATGGATAAGTATATTAGAGGGTCAGCCCAGGTTGGACCATTTGGGGACAAAGCCAGAGAGGCGAGATTGCATTGGTTTGGACATGTGCTGAGGAGGGATGCTGGGTATATTGGGAAAAGGATGCTAAGGATGAAGCTTCCAGGTAAGAGGAAAAGAAGAAGGCCTAAGATAAGGTTTATGGATGTGGTATGGGAGGACATGCAGGTGGTTGGTGTCACAGAGCAAGATGCAAAGGACAGGAAGAAATGTCAACAGATGATCCACTGTGGCAACCCCTAATGGGAACAGCCAAAAGAAAAAGAAGAAGTTTTGGTAAATTGGCAGGCTAGAAGGGCATTATTGCCTGTGCCTGAAATATTTGTATGTATGCATGTATAATTATGCTGGAAATATAAGCTACCACAATTTATGGAATACAGTTTCATTTTTCATTATCTTTGTTGTGCATCTCTTTGTTTTAGCACACATTAGTGAACTGAGGCTTTGACTCCCATCCAGTTCATTCTCATAAAAATATCTGGACTGTTTTAGTTGTGTTCCTGAATCTGACACTTTAATAAGGATTAACACTGAACAAAAAAGGTTAAGTTTGACCATTAGTCTCATACCACTTATTATGTTGTGTGACATGCATATTGATATCTGACAGGACATCCTAACACTTGGAAATTACCATAGTAGCTGATACATCTCCAATTTGAAATTTTCTGTTTTCCTTACCATCCATGCCTTCCATACTGTCAGGGTTTGGACTAACTACTGTTTTTACCATGCATACTAGAACATGAGTGGATCTACAAGGTCTGGAACCTGTGTATGAGGCTATAAGTTAGTTCTTTGATAGTTCAAAGTAAAAGGTTCATGGAATTATAACAGAATGCCTTGGTTAGAAATGTGCAAAAATTTCACTCTACCCTCAAGAATTTCACTATATTGCAGTCATGCATTTATATATCAGCATTTGCTGTTGTCAGAATATGGAGTTTAGGTCTCATGCTATATCTGGTAGCAGAAAGTTTGCCTTACCTGGTGAAATAAGTATGATACATGGTCTTGGATGTACTGTCATAAATTTTTTTCTCATTTTCAAAAGATTCATTCAGTGACTTGCAACATGTCAGTTCAGCAGTATCACTGTTATCAAATAGTTCCTTAAGTACACAGGTGGCAATTAATGTTTCTTTTTATTATTTTTTATTCATCCTTTGATGACTGGGTTAGTCCACTAGGCTAGCAGCCTGTTTTCAAGAGACACAGGTGGTAATTATACTACTAGGGAAAATTTAGCCAGGACATAGGGAAACTTCCCCTACTCATTATTGTTGTGTGTGGGAACCATTTTGGGGAACACTTCCTGTTTCTGTTCCAGGTGCAGAAAGTGCCAAATATCAAAAGATAGAATATGAAAAAAATGATCAGAAGAAAGGAAAATACAACTGAAAAGCCCAAAAATATAATGGAAAGTATAGAGACTTCCTGGAACAACCACATGCTGATCAAGATATGATGTATACATTGCTAAGAAAAGGTAATTTTAATCCAAAAGATAAAAATCTAATAGTGGCAGCTCAAGATAGTGGACTACATGCATGCTGGTTTAAAAAAGTCTATAGAAAAGTTGGGAGATACAGACAAATGCAGGATCTGTAGCACAGAACTAAAACCAGTTACACATCTTATTGCTGGTTGTGATATACTCTTAGGTGAGGCTTTATATACTGAAAGGCACAACAATGTGTCAAGACAATTGTATTCAGGTTTGTGCAAACACTGCAGCATATGGCTATCTGAGAAGCATTGGAAAAATGAACCACAAAGAATTAATGAAAATTAAGTGGCTCTGAGTATGTGGAACCATCCAATACCAACAATAAAGAAAGCATAATTAAGAAAATCAAATACAGTAAACAAAAAAAAGGGCAAAAGTGTCACTGATCATTGAAAAAACTAAACCTAGCAATTTTAGTGACCTGTGTACTGACAGGCACAAGGTCAAAAACACTAGTATATGCAAACAGAAACTAGAGCAATTGTAGTACAAAGATGCTGAGATAGTCCAATAGTATTGCTGCAAAGGGCTACTAAAATAGAATTTTCAAGCATACTTAAATATGTTGTTGGTACATGAAACTTCATATGAACTGCAGAAGGAGGCAATTCTGGGTACATTGTAGGAGATGAGAAAAGAAAAACTGGCAAATATCAAGTAGCCAAGTGTTCCAAGCCAAATCGTCCACCACCCTCTCTGTGAAACCAGTCTCCTTTGTCCCCGCTCCAAGTAGCTGATACATTCACTCTCTGAGATTTGAATTTCACACACACACACACACACACACACACACACACACACACACACACACACACACACACACACACACACACACACACACCTGGGAAAGGCTGGCACAGTTTTACCAGTTATGCCCCCTCTGCCCAGATTATAAGGTAGGTACTGCCACCAGAGCACTCCAAAGCCAGCTACTCTAAGGCTTTTTTTTTCAGGAGTGGCCACAAAGTCACCAAATAAATATAAATACTCTCAAAGGTTAAAATATTCTCTAAAAATACCAGCCACAATGAAACGTTTAAATATATTTAATAATATATAATAAGAGAACATGAAAATACTAAATATTTATTTACAATAAACACAAGAGTTTCAATCACAGTAAATATTAAAAATAACACAGATGGTACAGAAAAACAGTGCTTAATTAATCCCACTATATTTTTCTGACTAATCTAAATAATTACTATTCCCTTGTTACTTACTAAAGCAAGGCAAGATGAAGTGGGTGAGGTGTCCTTCTTTGTCAAGTTTCACAAGCAGACTGCACTGACACTTCTGTCTCATCTAGTATTAAAACATCATTTCAGTGCTGGATTATAGAATGACATCACATACATCTGGTCATCTGACTTTGGTTCCCACACTACCTCCTTTACTAGAAACTGGATCAGAATCTAGCACATAGGTGTTACCATACACACAGATAGAGATTTGTTGAGATGTGTTATAGCATCTGGAAGCTATAGAACCATTCCAAAACTTCCATCCTTCCAGGGTAGTAATTATTTCACCCATAAGGACAATAAAGTAGGATTCCTAGTCCTGGTTTTCTCAGATATTTTGTCTCTGGCTGCAATCAGATCTATAAGATACAATCTTCATGGCCTAAACCAGGTAATTTAATTTCAGACTATTTTTCAAATTTATTTGCACTGAGATTAACCTATTCTCTTCCAGTATCCCCTGTTACAACATAATCATTTCAATAGTTACAATACAGTCTGACATACAAGTGTATTGCTTTTCTGTCCAGCAGGACCCACTGTTGGTACATTTTTAACATGATCAGCTTTACAAATACATTTTCAAAACAAGCACCTGTACAAATCAGTTTGATACACTAATGACATATAAGTCTTTACAAAACTCCGGCTAGCTATGCTAGCATATGTTACACATCCACTGCCCTACTTTTCCTGACATAGCTGACAATACCTCACATTATCACAATTACAGTTTAAACTTCAAAAATATTATTCAATAAGGGTAAGATAAAGGAATAAATGGGCCTTTATTATTTTAGCCTATCTTTTTCACTCAGATAGTTTTAAGCTGTATTGGTTAATGGGAAGATTTTTTGGGGGGAGTGAGTTTGGGCAAGATGAGTTTTAATGTTATAAGTGTTTTGATATTGTCCTAAATGAGGAAGCTACATTGCTTTGCCATTACCACCATTAGCAGCAGGATCCCCTTTCATAGGTTAGGCTCTCTGTTAAGCCTTAAAAGCATTGCTACAATCACTTTTTTTCTTTTTACAATAGTCAAGTACTCTTAGTCTTGAGATCAACAAAGGGGTATTAAGTTAAAAATAATCATTCATAATGCTATTGCAAGGGGAACATGTAAGCAGATACAATAGAGGAAAACATCCGTATAGTTTAAAACCTCCCCTGCAGCTGACACAATCCAGATGGATTCTTCCAAATGGTAAAGACTTGCACTACAGATATTGCTGATTCACATGCGGGGGGGGGGGACTAGCTTCAATACTAGAGTTATATGAAATCAGCAGACAGGGTCAAAGCTGCCTGGGACAACATAGGGCCTGATAAAGAATAGCAATATTATTTGGTTTGTGGAATGTTTCAACAGATAACTGGGAAAGTTAATTAATATGTCTTAAAGAAGGCATAGCCTATGAAAATGGAACCTGCTGCTGGTAGTAATGGCAGATTTTATTAATTGTATCGATTAGTCAAGCTTCTACAAACAAATTTAGCTAAATATTTTCAGTTTAACAGAAGAAGCTAGTAGTAAGAAGCGGCAGTGGTTCAGTTTATGATCTAGGCTGTTGTAGAAGGAATCTTGCCAGCTTCATTCTGAAAGCTGCATTTTTGCCATTAGACTGGCACCAGAAGGAGGGAAATTTCAGAGTATATATCTGCATTTTTATGACAGATTAGACCACAGATATTGAAGTATCTCTTTGAACTAGTAACAATTCGATCTTTATAGTTGTAAATGACTGAAACACTCAGAATTATAACACGCAAGAACCATGAAGTCATCAGTTTTTTTTATCTTTTAATTGTGTTTGGTCATTCTGTTTGTTTGTTTGCTTACTTGCTTGTTTATATTCTGATGACCAGGATATCCACCTGACCTGTTGCTAATTTTTAGTGTGTGTGTGTGTGTGTGTGTGTGTGTGTGTGTGTGTGTGTGTGTGTGTGTGTGTGTGTATGTGTGTGTGTGTGTATATAGATATAGCCTGAGACCAAAAGCCTGAAAACTCAAAAGCCTGAAAACTCAAAAGCCTGAAACTCAAAAGCCTGAAAACACAAAATACACATACTGACTTTAATGTGGCTTCGCTATTCTTAGCTCTGTGGTGTTGGGTTCAGGTAAGTGTGATGTGTTTTTATGTTAGGGTTAGGGCGGTTAAGTGAGTTAGGGTTAGAGCAGGTTAGGCATGTGTGCGATAGTGACAGACTTTAGGGTTATTAAGTGAGTTAGGTTAGTTAGGTGAGTGTGTGATAGTGACAGACCTTAGGGTTAGGGTTTAGGTTAAGGTAAGTGGGTAGATAGTAATGTCTTTGTACTGGCATATTAGCATTATTTGTGTTTTCAGGCTTTTGAGTTTCAGGCTTTTGAGTTTTCAGGCTTTTAGTTTCAGGCTTATGAATTTCGAGCTTATGATCATTCAGGCTTCTGAAGGGGAACTATATATATATATATATATATATATATATATATATATATATATATATATATATATATATATACACACCCGTGGACATACAGTGATATAAATTTTGGCTGCATATTAAAAGCACTTTGCCTCACTTGCATATTACCATGTAAACAAGTATTGTTTAAAATGTGAGCATTGCTGAACTGTTTAAATTTGAAGTATGCATTTGTTTAACAATTACTTTCTAGTTACTAATGAAGTCTTGTACATAAAGTCTATAATATCTTATCTAATGCTTGTAACATGTTTTTTTTGTATAAACTGTGAAGATTCCTGAACTGTTTAAATTTTGCAGTATTCAACTGTATAACAACTAGTACCTGTATGTTAGTAGTCTAGTAATCTCTTGGAGCTTATCTCACCGGGACTCTACTAAAAATGGACATAAATCCAGTTAGACTATCCCAGTCAACAAATGTAAAATAAATAAAATAAATAAAATATGAAACCAGAAATATAATCAGGAAATTAATCTACTTGAAAACCTTAAAGAAGAAACAGTTTAACCTTAGAATATTTTGTGGTTTGGTATATATCTCTCTTTTCTAGCACCAACAATCGATGACAAAATCTTAAACAATATATCTGTAACTGGCCGCCTTTCCTTTTATACATTCACTTGCTGTCATATACCCACATGTGAGACATTATGAGGTGATTACAACTGTTTTCAAAAAACATAAACAGTACAATCATAAGACTATAAGTATTTTTACTAATGATTGTGTTAAAAGCAAAATTGCTAAAAATCAAAGTGCTCACTTAATGGCAAAGTAAAACTCACTCACAAATATTCCAGTCATGCTAAAATGCTTAATTTACATTAATGCCTACTTTTACTGATTAGTTTTAGCAGAAAAGAGCATATGCCTAATATAAATGCCAAGGAAGTGTATATAAAACCCATTCAAATTTGTCAAAACAAAGGTTGCAAATCTTCTCCTTAAAGTCAGTTTCACAATGGGTTGATTAATAAAGGAAAAATACTAGCTACCAGCAATGAAGTAACAGCACAGTGACATAATAGCATACTCCCTTAGAAACTAAATTGACATATTCAGCTTTTACTTCTGAAGTGTAAACAGCCAGAGTGCTGTTACACCCTAGGAGATATTTGTTTTAATAAACTTTGAGAAAACTATGATTCCATGATAAGTATGCCATTCATTATTCACCCTATCTCAAACTTCCAGTTTGATGATTCAGGCAGTCACAGGGCATGACAGAATTGTATCTAGATATTTTACATGCACCTGTGCCATTCTAAAAGTGAAATTATAAGAAAAGTGTAATCTGACTTTTTCTATCTGAATGCAGGCAGCTGTGTATAGCAGTGGAAAACTCAATGAAGTTATAATATATAGCTTTATCTATCTATCTATCTATCTATCTATCTATGTCTGTCTATCTATATCTATCTATCTATATATATATATATATATATATATATATATATATATATATATATATATGGATCTACCTGACTACATCGACAGTTCACAACACCGACAACGACTCAGAAGATAGACAAGGCAGAAGACCGACGGAGGAAAACACCGACGCTGAGAACACTGAAATGGGGGAAAGGATGTGTAAGTATGTGGTAGTGACGGTCATTAGGGTGCGAGTAAGGTAAGTGTGCAGTGTTGACGGTGTGTAGGGATAGGGGTGGGATAAGTGAGTTAGGGTTAGGGCGCGGGTTAGGTAAGGGTGCGAGTAAGGTAAGTGTGCGATGTTGACGGTGTGTAGGGATAGGGGTGGGATAAGTGAGTTAGGGTTAGGGCGCGGGTTAGGTAAGGGTGCGAGTAAGGTAAGTGTGCGATGTTGACGGTGTGTAGGGATAGGGGTGGGATAAGTGAGTTAGGGTTAGGGCGCCGGTTAGGTAAGGGTGCGAGTAAGGTAAGTGTGCGATGTTGACGGTCTGTAGGGATAGGGGTGGAATAAGTGAGTTAGGGTTAGGGCGCGGGTTAGGTAAGGGTGCGAGTAAGGTAAGTGTGCGTTGACGGTCTGTAGGGATAGGGTGGGATAAGTGAGTTAGGGTTAGGGCGCGGGTTAGGTGAGTCTGCGATAGTGACGGACCTTAGGGTTAGGGTTTCGGTTAGGGTTGTAGATAGTTGTGTATGTAAGGGTTAGTGTTGGTTTGTAAGGATTTTGGTGTGCTTGTGTTGTGTGTGTGGGTTTTGGACAAGGGATTTGTTTTGTTTGTTGTTATGATGTGTCGAGTGTATGAGGTGTCGTGTTTGTGAACTGTCGATTATGTAGTGTCGGTGAAGTTGTTGTCTGTATTGTGAACTGTCGATGTAGTCAGGTAGATCCATATATATATATATATATATATATATATATATATATATATATATATATTTATACGGGTTCCATTAGAAATCTCGAACATTCAAAAGTTTGAGCCTCATATGGTCGACACCATATGAACAAACTTTTGAAAGCTCGCAAGTTTCAACAGAGATCGCAATAGGGAATATTTCCCTTTATTTCAATGTAGTGCGATCTTGGAGTTGGTATATTTAAAGGACCACTATGTGCAAATGATGAAGAAAACATATATTTTTTATCTTGCCATGATTTACTACACCTCCCAAAGCTGCCTGCAGCAAAATAAGTACTCATTCCTAATTTTATTTTGTTTTTACTCTTGTCTGCCTCATGGGGGCAGACTATGGTTGCCACCCATCCCGTTGTCAGCGGGACACTCACGGGTTGAGGCCTCTCATCCCGCTTCCTGCACTCACCAAGCGTGGGACTTTAAAAGTCCCGTTTTTCCCCTTTTCACTTCACGATCGCAATTCAAATCAATTGCCGTGGAAAAGCAGAAAATACTTCCGTTTTTTCCACGACAATGCGGCTACGTCACCACCCGGACCTGCAGTTAGAGGGATTCCCTGCTAGGTCCGGGTGGTAATGCAGCACAGTAATTGGCTGCAGGGATTGGAGGGGGCGGGAACTTGTTCAGAAGAGCCCCATAAAGGTCGCAGCTGTAGAGCACTAAGCTCTATAGCAGCTGCGAAAGATCTGATTTAATTTCTATCTCCAGCCAGCCCAGCCAGCCAGCCAGGATTGAAGCAAGCCAGCCAGCCAGGATTGAAGCCAGCCAGCCAGCCAGGATTGAAGCCAGCCAGCCAGCCAGGATTGAAGCCAGCCAGCCAGGAAGGAAAGAAAGAAGCCAGCAAGGGAGCCTGCCTGCCAGCCAGCCCAGCCAGCCAGGAAAGAAGCAGCAAGGGAGCCTGCCTGCCAGCCAGGAAAGAAGCCAGCAAGGGAGCCTGCCTGCCAGCCAGCCCAGCCAGCCAGGAAAGAAGCCAGCAAGGGAGCCAGATAGCCCAGCCACTGCTTGAACAACCAACTAGCCATTTCAGCAGGAAGGAAGCAAGCTAGCACAGCAATAACTGTGATAGTGGTAAGTAGATAATTGCATTTTGTG
Organism: Protopterus annectens; assembly: GCF_019279795.1. Lineage (NCBI taxonomy): Eukaryota > Metazoa > Chordata > Ceratodontiformes > Protopteridae > Protopterus > Protopterus annectens. The sequence goes on from NC_056733.1 coordinate 1,912,019,063, forward strand.
GCTTTAGTTATTTAAAATGGGAATAGTGTGCTTTATTTAAGTTTTTAATGTTTAGAGGTAGATGGGGATGTAGTATGCAGTATTTAAATCTGTGCAGTGGTTATTTTAAGACTTTTGAGTACTAGTTTAAAATGGGACTATATTGTGGTTTAATTTTTTTAATGTTTAGAGGTAGATGGTGGGTGCAGTATGCAGTATTTAAATCTGTGCAGTGGTTATTTTGATATTTTTGAGTAGTAGGTTTTAAAGATATAAAACCTGAATGTATATGTAATTGTTATTATTCTTGGGGGTATGATTTGGAAGCATTACTTTTAAAAGGCTGAACTGTGTATAGAAGTTGTTTGTTTCTGTTGGGGGGCAGTGAAATATAAATTTAGTGTGACGCATTTCTATTGTCGTAGCTTTTTCTGGGTATTGTCTGTTTGCAGATAGGAAATGTTCGAGCATAGTTTGCACTTTTTTGTATGGAAATGTGTGCACTTTAATGCTGTTTTCAAAAAGTTACGATATACTGTTTAGGTAATTTTTCCTGTTCCTGCAAGTCCATGTCTATGTGGTACAAGTCTACCTTTTGAGGGGGAATGTTAACAGTTAATGTAATTTGTTTATTATTCTAGTAGGTACATGTTGCCAATTTGCTGAAGCTGTTTCAAGATTGTTTTCATTTATACTTGTAAATGTGTGCATTTAATTTATAATGCATTTTTAATAAGGTTAAAATGTACTGCTTTTCTTGTAATGTGAATATGGGTGTGTTGCTTTTACTTGGCCCTGTTTATTGCATTGCTGTGCTGGATTAATTGCTATGTTTTGAGGTAAAAGGAGCCAATGGAGTCTGCTGTACATTGTAGTTTATGTTACTTCTCTTGCAAGAAGTATTTTTAAAAGTTAAAATATTTATGGACTTTTTTCCAGTTTATTTTTTTTTGTGGATGGATGCTCAGAAGTTAATGCAATGTATTTGAGATTGTGCTAAACCATGTCGTTGTTACAAGGTAGTTTGCGTCTATAAGTAGCAAAGTGTGTTTTAGTGATGTCTTCAACATACTTATTTACTGTTTTCATTATAATCCGATTACGACCAGTGCTGCTGTTGGGCATGTTCATTAATAGATCATTGCGCTGTGTAAATTAGTGCCATACATTTCTTAACTGCTGTGGTCAAAAGCTAAATTAGGTCTATGGTATCCACTGTGCATTCTCATTCATTTTACTGTTTTTTGGTTCAGTGAATGTGGTTAACTTTTTTTGTCTTGAGGGTGGGGTGAGGTGGGCATGTTCAGTGGTAAAAATAATGCATTTCATTTTCTACAAGCTGTATTAATGTTAGTTTTCAATGGCCAAAATGCCCCCTACATTACCTCATTTACTATTTGACCTTTTTCAAACTGTTTGTAAACTCTTTTTTGCTCCATTCCTCGGTTATTTCACATGCCAATGTTTTTCAAGTCAGTTCTTTTGTGTGCCAATGTTTTTTCAAGCCAGTTCTTTCACATGCCAATGTGTTTCCAGCCAGTTCTTTCGTATGCCAATGTTTTTCGAGCCAGTTCTTTCGCATGCCAATGTTTTTCGAGCCAGTTCTTTTGTGTGCCAATGTTTTTCAAGCCATTTCTTTCACATGCCAATGTTTTTCGAGCCAGCTCTTTCATGTGCCAATGTTTTTCAAGCCAGTTCTTTCGCATGCCAATGTTTTTCGAGCCAGTTATTTCGTGTGCCAATGTTTTTCGAGCCAGTTCTTTCACATGCCAATGTTTTTTGAGCCAGTTCTTTTGTGCGCCAATGTTTTTCGAGCCAGCTCTTTCATGTGCCAATGTTTTTTCAAGCCAGTTCTTTCACATGCCTATGTTTTTCGAGCCAGTTCTTTTGTGTGCCAATGTTTTTTCAAGCCAGTTCTTTCGCATGCCAATGTTTTTCGAGCCAGTTCTTTCACGTGCCAATGTTTTTCAAGCCAGTTCTTTCACATGCCAATGTTTTTTGAGCTAGTTCTTTCGCATGCCGATGTTTTTCGAGCCAGTTCTTTCGCATGCCAATGTTTTTCGAGCCAGTTTTTTGTGTGCCAATTAAGCCAGTTCATTTGTGCTGTGCAGCAGTATGTTACTGAACCCTACTAACAGTGTTGGTAAATATGTTGCATATCAGGTAAGTACAGATTCAAGCATGAAGAGAGCAGCAGTTTCATCACAGTCAACCAGCAGCAAGAGAATGTGCAAGTGGCAGGACGTTTGGAAAACAGAATTTGACTGGATCGAGAGATGCACTGATGTCAAAGCATTCTGCAGGTACTGCAAGAGAGAATTTCTAGTGACCCACGGTGGAAGAAATTATGTCGCACGACATGAGGCAACTGAACAACATAAGACTGCCATTGTTCAAGCTAAATCCACTCACCTGTGGGCAAGGAACGCAAACCTTGAGGGACCAGAACTTAGGATCATTGCAGCAGAAGCCTCTGAGGTTTTCCATGCTGTTAAGCACAATATTTCATATAACAGTTTGGACTGTGCAGTAAAGTTGGCCAGCCAGTTGTACAGTGACTCAGACACTGCAAAGAAACTATCTTCTGGCAGAACCAAGGCTGAAGCCATAGTCGAAAATGTTTTGGGACCACACTCATTGGAATGGCTCCTGCATGACCTTCAAAAACCAGGTACTTCATTTGCAATTTCATCAGATGCTTCCAACAAGGGATACATAAAATTATTTCCCCTTGTTGTGAGGTACTTTTCTAAAGAAGAAGGGGTGGTGAATGGCCTTTTGGACTTCTATGAAGACCCTGATGAATCGGCACATGCTATTTCACAGCAAATTTCCAACATTATGGAAAGGCACTCCTTGCCCTGGAACCATATTTCAGCTTATGGGGCTGATAATGCCAGTGTGAACTATGGCAAGAAATCTGGTGTTTATACCAGATTAAAACAAAAGTGCCCATCACTCCAGAAGGCTAACTGTGTTGCCCATATCATTCACAATGCAGCCAAAAAAGCTGCAGCATAACTACCATACGATGTGGAAGCATTTGTAATGAGACTTTTTAGCCACTTTTCCGGTTCTGCCACAATGACCAGAGACTTGAAAGACTTCTTTGGGTTTTGTGGCATGGAATTTAAGAGTCTGTTAAGACATGTGCCAGTAAGGTGGCTGTCACTACTCCCAGCCATTGAAAGAGTAGCAAAAAATCTCCCAGTGCTCCAGTCCTATTTCCTCTCTCAGGGAGAAGAGGAGACCCCCCAGCAGATATGGCAGTACTTTTCAGCTAACGAACATGGTGAGAATGAATTGCCTATGCTGCACCAGTACTATTTGCACTTTCTCTGTGCTGTTCTTGTTGATTTTAATGAACATATAAGTACATTAGAAAAATCAGCACTTACTTCCATGGAAACTTTTTGTGTAATGGTCTCCCTGAAGCAAAAACTGCAGGCAAGAGCTGAAGGTGCTTTCTTTGGAGGGAAACTTAGGGCACTTATGAGCACATTAGACAGCACTTCTGCTAACAAACTGAAAAGAGACTTCATTGTGTTCTTGGAGACAGCAGTGAAATACCTGGAGCAGTGGTTTGATTATACTGAAAGCATCTACTTGTTAACACTATCTAAATTATCTCTAAATGAGCCCTTTGCCTTCAGTGACTTGCTTAATGTGACCACTGCCCTGAGTCTGCAGGATGTAGATGAAGATTATCTTTTTAGGGACTACTTGGCAATTAGGCCCTCTCTCGAACAGTTATGTAACACAAGCTTGACCCCAGGAGAGAAGTGGCTGAAGCTTTTCAAAGAAGGGCCTGAACTGACTACACTCTATCTGGTAATTGCTAGGGTTTTATCTATACCGCCCCCAAACTCATTTGCAGAAAGAGTTTTTTCATTGGTGAAAGGTAAATGGACAGATGTGCGAAACCGATGTAGTGTGGACTTGTTAAAAGCTGAACTAATGATGAGTGTAAATTACCGGATGAAATGTTGTGACTTTTATTCAAATATTGTTTCAAATCAGGCCCTTCTTCAAGCCATAAAATCAAATTCAAAATACACTTTTAAAAAAAAGTGATTTATTGTACTAGTGTGCAGTATAAAGTACTAGGGTGCAGTTCGTAATTTTGTGTTTTTCTTTGTTTAACATTAATTTGCTAGGGTGCATATGTAGTACTAGGGTATGTAGTTTTGTTTGTTCTTTGCTTTAGCTTTAATTGACAATAAAAAGTCTTAATTTTATACTTGGCTTGTATGTGGTATGTAGATTTTTTTAAGTTTTCTTTCTGAATAGCAATGGTTGGTTTATGAATTTTACTTTTTAAATAAAAAAGTGTCTGTTTAATGAGTAGTGTGTTTTTAATTACTTTAAAGTTTATTTATTGTTACAACTGATTAGTGTGTGTGCAGTAATAGTTCACTTCATTTAAATGGTTTGAGTTTTCAGTATGCTGTAATGTCACAATGTTGCATCCATAACTAATACTGCATCTCCTTTAGCAACTCTGTTGATGTCGTGGTGGGGGTGTGGCCAGTGTCATGTTGGCCACATCTCTATCCCGTTGACCACACCCCCATGTCCACTTTGCCCTTGTTAAAAGGTGGCAACCCTGGGGCAGACATCGTGATTCCTTTGGAAAGCTAAATCTGTCCCATAATGCACAGACTGAGAACAAATAGCCTTACCATTTGTTGTCAGACTAGATTTCCATTCACTTAGAATGGAACACCTGAAAAAAACTGCCAAGTTTGAGAGTCTGCAGCTCATGTGTCATTGACTGGTATGTGCTGAATTTTACAAATGTTGTTCCTACTGATGTACTTACTACACATTCTTTGAAAGAAACTTGCAAAAATGTCAACAAATTACTGAGATAAAAAACACTTTTCACAAGGAGAAGTTTTGCAAGTTTCAGTTCCTGGCCAGGTTACTCCTCCCATCTCCCCTCCTTCACTGGGCTACAGTCTTACATTTCCAGCTTTACTAGATTCAACTATTTAGTCAGCTTTGCATGACAATAGACATAAAAAAAATCACAGCCTGATGTGCCACTAAATCTGATCCCTTGTATGTCTCTATGCCTCTTCATCTTCTGAATAGCATTTCCCAGGAATAAAAAAAAAAAAAAAAGCAAACACATCAGTCCAGAGTTTAGGCCAATCTATCCATTTAAAATGTGCACAGTAAAATATTCAATTTATAATCCATTTTGGCTGCTGACATGGTTATCTTTACATAGTTATTCTCTTATAGTACAACCTGCACTTATAGTATTTAATGATAAATTTTACAACAGTTCTCTGATGTGACCTAGTACTTTTTCTTAATATTGCTTTATCTAGTTTGTATTAGTTGTATACCTGTAGCATGTCTCTCATCCTCTCAGAAACAGACTCCTGGAGAAAACTTCCAAAGCAGATACTTGCATTGAAAGAGTAGCAGCAGCTGTAGCAGTGAAACTACACTCCAAAACAATGCACTCAAACATAGTACTGACATACACAGGGGAATGTATATGTCTGAATCAAGCAGTGATGAAATTGCTGGGGACTTCACTGAGCATGATTTTAGCCATGAACTACAACATAGGCGGTAGTATACTTAACACCAAAAGTGTGATAAGAGACCTTGGGACACAGGTGGACAGTATTCTCTCCTTTGATAATCACATCACCACAGTAATCAGGAAATCCTTCTACGTGGCACACCTCATCACAAAAGGCTTCTTATCCAGAAAAAAAGAGGTCATTGTTCCCCTCTACTCATCATTCATTAGACCCATTATAGAGTACAACCCCCCCATTTGGTATGTACCTCACAAGACATCTACAACAACTGGAAAGGCCACAGAAATACCTCACAAAGAGGATTACTGGCCTCAAACAGATGCCCTACGCAGACAGTCTCAAAAAACTCCAGCTTTACTTTGTCGCATATTGCCTACTCACAGGTGATCTCTGCCTAACATACAAAGCTATGTCAAACCCAGAGCTTTTGGATATGCTCCACTTAAAGAAATCCCAATCCATCCGAGCTACACGCTCTAGGGACCTAAATCTTGTCACCACAATAAACAGAACATGCCGGAGGGATAGATTCCTGTCCCAGAGACTTCCCATACTCAGGAATAAACTACCTATCTATAGCAAACAAAGCTCTTCATTAGCACTCTTCAAGAAAAATTTTGATAATTGGATGGGAAATAGGAAATTCACCCCGGGGATTACCTCTGTGGCTCTGCCCGACAGTGGCACAGGAAAATAATTTTCTTGGGTGGTAAAAGCCAGGGTACCTTTTTGGCTGGGCTGGTATAGGCCCCAGGGACGACAGTCTAGTACCTACCTATGAATCTATGAACCTATACATTCCATGGCCTTGCAGACCAAGCTCATCAGGCTAATAGGACGATAGTTCCCAGGATCAGTGGTGGCTCCCCCTTTGTGGAGTGGGATAACTGTTGCTGTGTGTCATTCAGTGGGCACAAAGCCTGATGTGAGGCTATGATTGAATATGTTGCTTAGGTGGGGAGCCAGCTTGTTCTGAAGTTCATGTAAAATGCAGCCTGGGATGTTGTCCAGTCCCATGGATGCTGTGTTTTTGGCTTTAGAGAGTGCAGCTTTTAGCTGTATAGTTGTGATTACAGGGACTCTGCATTCTTCCTGTATAGATATGGGCCCTTTAGGGTGTGAGAGGGTGGTAAAGTTAGCACTGAACCTATCTGCCAGAATGTTGGCAATATCAGTTGGTTCTGTAATTTTCATGCAGTTGTGCTGTAACTCAGAGCAGATCTGGGTGCCATTGAGATTATTGACATAGGTATAGAATGCTTTGTGGTTGTCCTTAGAATCAGTGGCAATTTTATTTTCATAGCTAGCTTTGGATGCTCTCATAAGGGATCTCAGTGTCTTACTGAGGCTGACCAGGGAGCTCCACCACTCATGGGATTTTACTCTCTTTTGCAACAGTTTCTTCCTTCTGTTGTACAGTTTGTTTATGGCAGGGGACCACCAGATTGACTTCCTTTTTTTGGAGGATAGCTTCTTGGTTCTGTTTGGGATAGCACGATCCATGCACTCATGTAAGTGCTTATAGTGTGCATTTGTGTAGGATTCAGCAGTCATAACTGTATTGGCCGTCTGCATGGGTGTCATGAAGTTCGCCACTTCTGTCTTAAGAAGCATGAAGTTGGCTATGGAATAATTTTTTTACCGTGGTTTCCTTAATGTGGGATGGGGGCGGAATGTGGATATCTAGGGTGATTAGCTTATGGTCTGATCTGACCAACAAGGAGTTGACTTCGGGTGTGGAACACTGGTCATTCATGTTGGTAATGACTAGGTCTAGGATATTGTTGCCCTTGATGGGGGTGTGGATAAGTTGATCCAGGGAACTGGAATTTATGAATCCCAGAAAGCGTTGAGCGAAGGAGTTGGTACATGAGTAGTTTTCCCAGTTAATGGTGGGGTAGTTGAAATCACCCATTATTAGGGAGTTTGAACCCTAATATTTTCCAGTATATCAAGAAAAGAGGAGTGGGAATCCTGGAGCATGATGGGGGGTCTGTAGCAAGCTACAATTTGGATTGCAGTTTTGTCCAGAGTTAGTTGCACTTGGATAACCATGGATGCATTATGCTGAGCAACTAGCCTGGAGGTGTGGATATCCTTAATGAATATGGGCACACCTCCGCCTTTGGTGTTCCGGTCCAGGTTACGTGGCCAAAAAGTGTGGTATGAGTTATAGCCTGGTTGTGCAGTGGTGCTCTTTGGAGCCTTGAACCAGGTCTCAGACACTGCAAAGAAACTATCTTCTGGCAGAACCAAGGCTGAAGCCATAGTCGAAAATGTTTTGGGACCACACTCATTGGAATGCCTCCTGCATGACCTTCAAAACCAGGTACTTCATTTGCAATTTCATCAGATGCTTCCAACAAGGGGAACATAAAATTATTTCCCCTTGTTGTGAGGTACTTTTCTAAAGAAGGGGTGGTGAATGGCCTTTTGGACTTCTATGAAGACCCTGATGAATCGGCACAGGCTATTTCACAGCAAATTTTCAACATTATGGAAAGGCACTCCTTGCCCTGGAACCATATTTCAGCTTATGGGGCTGATAATGCCAGTGTGAACTATGGCAAGAAATCTGGTGTTTATACCAGATTAAAACAAAAGTGCCCATCACTCCAGAAGGCTAACTGTGTTGCCCATATCATTCACAATGCAGCCAAAAAAGCTGCAGCACAACTACCATACGATGTGGAAGCATTTGTAATGAGACTTTTTAGCCACTTTTCCGGTTCTGCCACAAGGACCAGAGACTTGAAAGACTTCTTTGAGTTTTGTGGCATGGAATTTGAGAGTCTGTTAAGACATGTGCCAGTAAGGTGGCTGCCACTACTCCCAGCCATTGAAAGAGTAGTGAAAAATCTCCCAGTGCTCCAGTCCTATTTCCTCTCTCAGGGCAAGATTTGGCAGTACTGTTCAGCTAATGAACATGGTGAGAATGAATTGCCTACACTGCACCAGTACTATTTGCACTTTCTCTGTGCTGTTCTTGTTGATTTTAATGAATATATAAGTACATTAGAAAAATCAGCACTTACTGCCATGGAAACTTTTTGTGTAATGGTCTCTCAAGCAAAAACTGCAGGCAAGAGCTGAATGTGCTTTCTTTGGAGGGAAACTTAGGGCACTTATGAGCACATTAGACAGCACTTCTGCTAACAAACTGAAAAGAGACTTCATTGTGTTCTTGGAGACAGCAGTGAAATACCTGGAGCAGTGGTTTGATTATACTGAAAGCAACTACTTGTTTACACTATCTAAATTATCTCTAAATGAGCCCTTTGCCTTCAGTGACTTGCTTAATGTGACCACTGCCCTGAGTCTGCAGGATGTAGATGAAGATTATCTTTTTAGGGACTACTTGGCAATTAGGCCCTCTCTCGAACAGTTATGTAACACAAGCTTGACCTCAGGAGAGAAGTGGCTGAAGCTTTTCAAAGAAGGGCCTGAACTGACTACACTTTATCTGGTAATTGCTAGGGTTTTATCTATACCGCCCTCAAACTCATTTGCAGAAAGAGTTTTTTCATTGGTGAAAGGTAAATAGACAGATGTGCAAAACCGATGTAGTGTGGACTTGTTAAAAGCTGAACTAATGATGAGTGTAAATTACCGGATGAAATGTTGTGACTTTTATTCAAATATTGTTTCAAATCAGGCCCTTCTTCAAGCCATAAAATCAAATTCAAAATACACTTTAAAAAAAAAGTGATTTATTGTACTAGTGTGCAGTATAAAGTACTAGGGTGCAGTTCGTAATTTTGTGTTTTTCTTTGTTTAGCATTAATTTGCTAGGGTATGTAGTTTTGTTTGTTCTTTGCTTTAGCTTTAATTGACAATAAAAAGTCTTAATTTTATACTTGGCTTGTATGTGGTATGTAGATTTTTTTAAGTTTTCTTTCTGAATAGCAATGGTTGGTTTATGAATTTTACTTTTTAAATAAACGAGTGTCTGTTTAATGAGTAGTGTGTTTTTAATTCCTTTAAAGTTTATTTATTGTTACAACTGATTAGTGTGTGTGCAGTAATAGTTCACTTCATTTAAATGGTTTGAGTTTTCAGTATGCTGTAATGTCACAATGTTGCATCCATAACTAATACTGCATCTCCTTTAGCAACTCTGTTGATGTCGTGGTGGGGGTGTGGCCAGTGTCATGTTGGCCACACCTCTATCCTGTTGACCACACCCCCATGTCCCACTTTGCCCTTGTTAAAAGGTGGCAACCCTGGGGCAGACATCGTGATTCCTTTGGAAAGCTAAATCTGTCCCATAATGCACAGACTGAGAACAAATAGCCTTACCATTTGTTGTCAGACTAGATTTCCATTCACTTAGAATGGAACACCTGAAAAAAACTGCCAAGTTTGAGAGTCTGCAGCTCATGTGTCATTGACTGGTATGTGCTGAGTTTTACAAATGTTGTTCCTACTGATGTACTTACTACACATTCTTTGAAAGAAACTTGCAAAAATGTCAACAAATTACTGAGATAAAAAACACTTTTCACAAGGAGCAGTTTTGCAAGTTTCAGTTCCTGGCCAGGTTACTCCTCCCATCTCCCCTCCTTCAGTGGGCTACAGTCTCACATTTTCAGCTTTACTAGATGTAACTATTTAGTCAGCTTTGCATGACAATAGACATAAAAAAAAATCACAGTCTGGTGTGCCACTAAATCTGTTCCCTTGTATGTCTCTATGCCTCTTCATCTTCTGAATAGCATTTCCCAGGAATAAAAAAAAAAAGCAAATGCATCAGTCCAGAGTTTAGGCCAATCTATCCATTTAAAATGTGCACAGTAAAACATTCAACTTATAATCCATTTTGGCTGCTGACATGGTTATCTTTACATAGTTATTCTCTTATAGTATAACCTGCACTTATGGTATTTAATGATAAATTTTACGACAGTTCTCTGATGTGACCTAGTACTTTTTCTTAATATTGCTTTATCTAGTTTGTCTTAGTTGTACACCTGTAGCATGTCTCTCATCCTCTCAGAAACAGACTCCTGGAGAAAACTTCCAAAGCAGATACTTGCATTGAAAGAGTAGCAGCAGCTGTAGCAGTGAAACTACACTCCAAAACAATGCACTCAAACATAGTACTGACATACACAGAGAAATGTATATGTCTGAATCAAGCAGTGATGAAATTGCTAGGGACTTCACTGAGCACGATTTTAGCCATGAACTACAACATAGGCGGTAGTATACTTAACACCAAAAGTGTGATAAGAGACCTTGGGACACAGGTGGACAGTATTCTCTCCTTTGATAATCACATCGCCACAGTAATCAGGAAATCCTTCCACGTGGCACACCTCATCACAAAAGGCTTCTCATCCAGAAAAAAAGAGATCATTGTTCCCCTCTACTCATCATTCATTAGACCCATTATAGAGTATAACCCCCCTTTTGGTATATACCTCACAAGACATCTACAACAACTGGAAACGCCACAGAAATACCTCACAAAGAGGATTACTGGCCTCAAACAGATGCCCTATGCAGACAGTCTCAAAAAACTCCAGCTTTACTTTGTCGCATATCACCTACTCACAGGTGATCTCTGCCTAACATACAAAGCTATGTCAAACCCAGAGCTTTTGGACATGCTCCACTTAAAGAAATTCCAATCCCTCCGAGCTACATGCTCTAGGGGCCTAAATCTTGTCACCACAATAAACAGAACATGCCAGAGGGATAGATTCCTGTCCCAGAGACTTCCCATACTCAGGAATAAACTACCTAGCTATATCAAACAAAGCTCTTCATTAGCACTCTTCAAGAAAAATTTTGATAATTGGATGGGAAATAGGAAATTCACCCCGGGGATTACCTCTGTGACTCTGTTCGACAGTGGCACAGGAAAATAATTTTCTTGGGTGGTAAAAGCCAGGGTACCTTTTTGGCTGGGCTTGTATAGGCCCCAGGGATGATAGTCTAGTACCTACCTATGAACCTATGAACCTATACGTTCCATGGCCTTGCAGACCAAGCTCATCAGGCTAATAGGACGATAGTTCCCAGGATCAGTGGTGGCTCCCCCTTTGTGGAGTGGGATAACTGTTGCTGTGTGTCATTCAGTGGGCACAAAGTCTGATGTGAGGCTATGATTGAACATGTTGCTTAGGTGGGGAGCCAGTTTGTTCTGAAGTTCATGTAAAACGCAGCCTGGGATGTTGTCCAGTCCCATGGATGCTGTGTTTTTGGCTTTAGAGAGTGCAGCTTTTAGCTGTGTAGTTGTGATTACAGGGACTCTGCATTCTTCCTGTATAGATATGGGCCCTTTAGGGTGTGAGAGGGTGGTAAAGTTAGCACTGAACCTATCTGCCAGAATGTTGGCAATATCAGTTGGTTCTGTAATTTTCATGCAGTTGTGCTGTAACTCAGAGCAGATCTGCGTGCCATTGAGATTCTTGACATAGGTATAGAATGCTTTGTGGTTGTCCTTAGAATCAGTGGTAATTTTATTTTCATAGCTAGCTTTGGATGCTCTCATAAGGGATCTCAGTGTCTTACTGAGGCTGACCAGGGAGCTCCACCACTCATGGGATTTTACTCTCTTTTGCAACAGTTTCTTCCTTTTGTTGTACAGTTTGTTTATGGCAGGGGACCACCAGATTGACTTCCTTTTTTTGGAGGATAGCTTCTTGGTTCTGTTTGGGATAGCATGATCCATGCACTCATGTAAGTGCTTATAGAGTGCATTTGTGTAGGATTCAGCAGTCGTAACTGTATTGGTCATCTGCATGGGTGTCATGAAGTTCGCCACTTCTGTCTTAAGAAGCATGAAGTTGGCTATGGAATAATTTTTTACCGTGGTTTCCTTAATGTGGTATGGGGGCGGGATGTGGATATCTAGGGTGATTAGCTTATGGTCTGATCTGACCAACAAGGAGTTGACTTCGGGTGTGGAACACCGGTCATTCATGTTGGTAATGACTAGGTCTAGGATATTGTTGCCCTTGGTGGGGGTGTGGATAAGTTGATCCAGGGAACTGGAATTTATGAATTCCAGAAAGCGCTGAGTGAAGGAGTTAGTGCATGAGTAGTTTTCCCAGTTAATGGTGGGGTAGTTGAAATCACCCATTATTAGGGTGTTTGAACCCTAATATTTTCCAGTATATCAAGAAAAGAGGAGTGGGAATCCTGGAGCATGATGGGGGGTCTGTAGCAAGCTACAATTTGGATTGCAGTTTTGTCAAGAGTTAGTTGCACTTGGATAACCATGGATGCATTATGCTGAGCAACTAGCCTGGAGGTGTGGATATCCTTAATGAATATGGGCACACCTCTGCCTTTGGTGTTCCGGTCCAGGTTACATGGCCGAAAAGTGTGGTATGAGTTATAGCCTGGTTGTGCAGTGGTGCTCTTTGGAGCCTTGAACCAGGTCTCAGTCACTGCACAGGTATCAATGTTCTCCATTTTAATGAGTGCCTTGAGTGAGTGCATTTTGAGATTTAGACTTCTAGCATTGAGTAGCATTACCCTCAGTTTTTGCTTGCCTGTTCCTGTTACATTTGAAACTTGTCTAAAACAGGCACTATAGGGGCAGCAAGAGCCTTAGCCAGTATCCAGAATCCCATGGGTGACAGGTGCAGGCCATCTCTGGCAAAGCATTATGGTCTGTCAACCATGTTGTCCCAGGCAGATACTGGATCCCCTTAGAATGACACCAGAAGCTTAGCCAATTGTTGAAGTCAATAATTTTGTCCTTGTACTGCGGTATCATTCTGGGCGATGGCAGAATGCTACTCAGGGCTAGGGTCATACCTCCCTGGGCTACAAGATCGGAGAGCTCTTCCATGTTTTTTTTCATGTAGTCCAGGGAGGCATGTCTCAGGTCATTCACACCAACATTGACAATGACAGAGTCATATTTGTACTTGGTTGTGGAGTGACCTGAGTGCATGGGTTATGTGGCAGATCCTGGCACCTGACAGGCAGCTGACAGTAACCTTCTCCTTGTTTAGCCTGGTAAGTGGGACATCAGTTTGCCTGACTATAGAGTCACCTATGACTAGTGTGTTGGGTACATTGTTTTGCCTAATATATTATATATGTTATAATATACATATATGTTTGCCCATAATATCTGAATAAGTGAGTGGGATTTTCATGATAGCATCAAGGAAACATTTTCCTTCCTTCTGTGTTTTTTTTCTTAAGTTTTGGATTTTTCTTGGTATATTGATTGATTTTCTTAGTATATTTTATTTTTTATTTATTTTCCATTTGTTTACCAGGTTAGTCCGACTGGACACAAGATGATCATTTTCAGTGGAGGCTGGAGGAGAAAAGCTCCAGATATATAGTAAACAATTATAAAAAATAATAAAACTAAATTATACAAGCATAGCTATTTTGTACAAAGAGCATAGAAAATATACAAGGAGTAAAACCAGAGTTTTACAATTGATGCAACATACACAGTGGTTAGAATATTGAGAAACAATTAAACAAGATAATATACAACAAATATACAACTGCTTGAACATAAATTCAAAAAGAAGCTTCCATAGACAAACAGGGTCATAAACTAGAAATCATAACTATATTGATATGATTTATATTGCATTTATCTTGTTTTAATGATTGTATGTGTGTATTATTGTATGTGTCATATGTGCACAAATATTTGTATTAATCTATGTATTTACAGTATATTGACAAAGTACTGGGTCACATCAGATGCTTGTGAGGTCATTGTTAAGAAACTGAGAACTGTTGTAAAGCTTGGCATTGAATACCATAAGTTCAGGTTTTGCTATAACTATGTAAAGATAACCATGTCAGCAGCCAGAATGCATTACAAACTGAATGTTTTACTGTGCACGATAAGAAATGGACAGATTGGCCCAAACTCTGGACTGATGAGTGAGCTTTTTTTTTTTTTTTTTTTTTTTTTTTATTCCTGGGGAAATGCTATTCAGAAGTGATGAGACATATAAGGGAACAGTTTTAGTGGCACACCAGGCTGTGATTTTTTTGATGTCTATTGTCATGCAAAGCTGACAAAATAGTTGAATCTACCCAAGCTGGAAATGTGAGACTGTAGCCCACTGAAGGAGGGGAGATGGGAGGAGTAACTTGGCCATGAATTGAAACTTGCAAAACTGCTCCTTGTGAAAAGTCTTTTTTATCTCAGTAATTTGTTGACACTTTTGCAAGTTTCTTTCAGAGAATGTGTAGTACATCAATAGGAACAACATTTGTAAAACTCAGCACGTACCAGTCAATGACACATGAGCTGCAGACTCATACTTGGCATTTTTTTTCAGGTGGTCCATTCTAAGTGAATGGAAGTCTAGTCTGACAACAAATGGTAGGGCTATTTGTTCTCACAGTCTGTGCATTGAGACAGATTTAGCTTTCCAAAGGAATCACGATGTCTGTCCCCATGAGGGCAGACAAGAGTAAAAACAAAATAAAATTAGGAATGAGTACTTATTTTGCTGCAAGCAGCTTTGGGAGGTGTAGTAAATCATGGCAAGATAAAAAAATATATGTTTTCTTCATTATTTGCCCATAGTGGTCCTTTAAGTAGGGGAGGGGGGCTGGGGGCTTGCCCGGAGCATTCAGGTAAGGTTTTTTTTTTTTTTTTTTTTTTTATTATTTGTTTGAAGTTTTAAAACTTCATTCATATGGTGTCAATCATATGAGAGTCGAAGTTTTAAACCTTAGAGCATATAATATAGACCCTATTTAAACATATACATAAAACAATGTATTTACTTTAGTACAATTAATCTCTGACAGCTGCTGTAAGGGATTCCACTCAAAATTTGTGCAAAAATCTTGATTCTTGCAGCTGCACTGAAAAAAAAATTTCAACTGCAGGAAATTATATTCTGAATGCCAGATGAGATCCAGCTTCTTTAAACACTTCTAACATGCTAGAAACAATTTATAATCTGTAAAGCTTTGATATAGTTGTCATTATGCCTGAATAAAAATCCACTCGTGGTAATAAAGACAAGTATTTTAGTTACTACTCTTAAGGTGAGTTACATCTAAAGACAATGGTTTGAGTCCCTGTTTCACCACATGCATTCTTTGTTGTTCTAACTAAGGTATTTTACTAGGCTTGTATTGACCTTATAGTCAATGAATTGTTCTTAATCTTTCACCAAAAATATTTTTTTAACAAGAACTGCATAGCTACAGACACGGATTAGGCAATCTGGATTATTTTAAAATGTTCCATAAAGCACAGTACAAGTTACATCTGTCCACACCTACACACACCTCTTTTAGGGGTGTGGCAAACTAACAGTAAGAAAGGCAATATACAGTTGCATTTGAAATGGTAAAGTAATATAACATTAATCCTCGCTGCATGAGAGTAACACCCTCATCTGATTTAAGAAGTCTTGTAAGAACAACAGCTTGGCGAAAGGCATTTCTTCAGAAAATAGCAGGTAACTTCATAGATGCAGCATCATGTTAATTCAGAATCAGAACTGAGTTTCAGTAGTAACATCCACTTTCATTTTTATATCCTAGTTAACTCTGTTAACTACTTTAGCAACACTTTTTTCATTTATAGCACTGTCATTTTTTTCTTTCAGTCAATACGTGCATGTTTCTCTATTTCTTTGTGTATTTATATGTTTATTTACATATTGTCCATTCACCTGTCACTCTTTATTTTTATTATTATTATTATGTAAATAGTCCCTTGTGTGACTTCTTGCTGAGAAAATTAATTTTATTGTTTCTTTCGGTGTCTGTTTACAATTATGTATACAAGTGGTTCTTAGATTCACTCTTATGGTGACTTTCCTAAACATGGAGAAAGCTGCTGTTGGTGAGACTTGTGCTGTATCATGTATCTTGAAATGTGTAGTGAAAAGTTTGGTTATTAGCGCAATGCAAAACTGGTAGAAAGAAAGGGAATTAGTTATTTTGCTCTCTTCTTTTTGTGAAGAAATTAATCCTGGAGTTGCACAGCTCAATATATTTCACTAGACCAGACCAGAGATATTAAGCTAGAACATAATTTAGTCCTTCAGACTAGGGAGCTCTTTTGTCAAAATAAATTATTTCTAATAATGTTGCTGGCAACAGACTTTCAGAATTTGGCAGAATAGTGGGAAAAGTATGTACACTGTGACAGATAATGGTCTGTCAGTGAAAAGTATGCTGAGAAAAGATACCTCTTGCTGGGTAAGCCTAGAAAGAAGCTAGGAATGCGTAGCCTGAAATAGGGCATTCAACACCTTGACATTGTAGTTTTGTCTTTCTTAATTTGGCAGCTGAAATGCTATATTATTAGCAGCTGTAGCCTAAATGCATGACACAGTGTTATCCTATATTCCTAGATGTCCAGCCATCAACAACCTCTTTTTCCCATTTTTTTACATAAGGTTGGAGTGTTACTTCACCAGAGACAATTATCTAGAGCCAGTATTCACACCTCTGGGTGGATAGCTCTGCCACAGGTGTTCTTTCATACTAGAGATACACACACACACACACACACACACACACTGACAGCTATGGGCAATTTAAAGTGTCACTCACCTACTGCATGTCTTTGGAATGTAGGAGGAAACCAGAGCACCCAGAAAAAACCCACATGAACAGAGAGAGGACATGCAGACTCCAGACAGTAGGCACCCCAGCTGAGAACTGAACATGATAACTCCTTATTGTCAGGCAACAACACTAACTGCCACTGTGACTGCTTAATATTTTGTAGCTCTCCACTGTCAAGTTAAAAATTTCCATACATATGCATTTCTGTTGTTGTATCTTTCGGCTTTTCCCGGTTAGGGGTCACCACAGCAGAACTCCGGTCCGCTAATGATTGGCAGTAGATTTTTACATACCGAGTTGCCAGCTCTGACGCACAACCTTCAACGAAGGTACACCCATTCACGCATGTCTCCACACAGAAGACGCTTTAGCTGAGAATCGAACAGGACAACATCTTACTGTGAGGCGACAATGCTACCGCAGCACCACCACCGCAGTTACATATGTACTTCTGTACTGACTTGAATTAATAGAATATAAGCAATTTAACTGTGACACTTTAATCCAAGATAGATCGTATGCCTAGTTTCAGATAAAAGATTACTCACAAGAGTGAAGTGTTCTTTTGCTCTATTTTATACCTATGCATGTCCTGCTAGATGTAAATACGATGAGATTTCAGAGATAGTAAACTAAGACATACAAGGTGTTAGATATTATAAATATAAACATGCTGAAAGATAAAGCATAGAATAAAAAGTTTGCTTGAATATATGTATAGAGTTTAACAATGTAAAATGTGCATTCATACTATATGTATAACAGACAGGCTTCTCTTCACA